>NW_024608412.1:0-61535 GCF_018296145.1 Oncorhynchus tshawytscha
GTAGGTCGCTGCAGGAGGACAACATTCTGAGAGGATTTTATCCTGTAGCTCCTCAGTAGGTCGCTGCAGGAGGACTACATTCTGAGAGGGATTTTACAGCTCCTCAGTAGGTCTGAGAGGGATACATTCTGAGAGGGATTTTATCCTGTAGCTCCTCAGTAGGTCGCTGCAGGAGGACTACATTCTGAGAGGGATTTTATCCAGCTCCTCAGTAGGTCGCTGCAGGAGGACAACATTCTGAGAGGGATTTTATCCTGTAGCTCCTCAGTAGGTCGCTGCAGGAGGACAACATTCTGAGAGGGATTTTATCCTGTAGCTCCTCAGTAGGTCGCTGCAGGAGGACTACATTCTGAGAGGGATTTCATCCTGTAGCTCCTCAGTAGGTCCCTGCAGGAGGACTACATTCTGAGAGGGGATTTTATCCTGTAGCTCCTCAGTAGGTCGCTGCAGGAGGACAACATTCTGAGAGGGATTTTATCCTGTAGCTCCTCAGTAGGTCGCTGCAGGAGGACAACATTCTGAGAGGGATTTTATCCTGTAGCTCCTCAGTAGGTCGCTGCAGGAGGACACATTCTGAGAGGATTTTATAGCTCCTCAGTAGGTCGCTGCAGGAGGACAACATTCTGAGAGGGATTTTATCCTGTAGCTCCTCAGTAGGTCGCTGCAGGAGGACAACATTCTGAGAGGGATTTTTATCCTGTAGCTCCTCAGTAGGTCGCTGCAGGAGGACAACATTCAGCTCCTCAGTAGGTCGCTGCTCGCTGCAGGAGGATAGGGATTTTATCCTGTAGCTCCTCAGCTGGTCGCTGCAGGAGGACAACATTCTGATAGGGATTTTATCCTGTAGCTCCTCAGTAGGTCGCTGCAGGAGGACAACATTCTAGGTCCCTGCAGGAGGACAACATTCTGAGGGATTTTTATCCTGTGAATTCTCCTGCTGGCTCCTCAGCAGGAAAATTCGTGTTTTTAGGAAAAAGACTGTTCGTGGCGCAACAAATCAAATCAAATTGTATTCGTCACATGAGCCAAATACAACAGGTATAAACATTACAGTGAAATGCTGACCGACCAGCCCTTAACCAACAGGTGTAGACCTCACAGTGAAATGCTGACCGACCAGCCCTTAACCAACAGGTGTAGACCTCACAGTGAAATGCTGACTGACCAGCCCTTAACCAACAGGTGTAGACCTCACAGTGAAATGCTGACCGACCAGCCCTTAACCACCAGGTGTAGACCTCACAGTGAAATGCTGACCGACCAGCCCTTAACCAACAGGTGTAGACCTCACAGTGAAATGCTGACTGACCAGCCCTTAACCAACAGGTGTAGACCTCACAGTGAAATGCTGACTGACCAGCCCTTAACCAACAGGTGTAGACCTCACAGTGAAATGCTGACCGACCAGCCCTTAACCAACAGGTGTAGACCTCACAGTGAAATGCTGACTGACCAGCCCTTAACCAACAGGTGTAGACCTCACAGTGAAATGCTGACCGACCAGCCCTTAACCAACAGGTGTAGACCTCACAGTGAAATGCTACTGACCAGCCCTTAACCAACAGGTGTAGACCTCACAGTGAAATGCTGACCGACCAGCCCTTAACCAACAGGTGTAGACCTCACAGTGAAATGCTGACCGACCAGCCCTTAACCAACAGGTGTAGACCTCACAGTGAAATAATGACCGACCAGCCCTTAACCAACAGGTCTAGACCTCACAGTGAAATGCTGACTGACCAGTCCTTAACCAACAGGTGTAGACCTCACAGTGAAATGCTGACCAGCCCTTAACCAACAGGTGACCAGTCCTTAACCAACAGGTGACCAGTCCTTAACCAACAGGTGACCAGTCCTTAACCAACAGGTGACCAGCCCCTTAACCAACAGGTGATCAGCCCTTAACCAACAGGTGACCAGTCCTTAACCAACAGGTGACCAGCCCCTTAACCAACAGGTGACCAGTCCTTAACCAACAGGTGATCAGCCCTTAACCAACAGGTGACCAGCCCTTAACCAACAGGTGACCAGTCCCTTAACCAACAGGTGATCAGCCATTAACCAACAGGTGACCAGCCCCTTAACCAACAGGTGACCAGCCCTTAACCAACAGGTGACCAGTCCTTAACCAACAGGTGATCAGCCCTTAACCAACAGGTGACCAGTCCTTAACCAACAGGTGATCAGTCCTTAACCAACAGGTGACCAGTCCTTAACCAACAGGTGACCAGTCCTTAACCAACAGGTGACCAGCCCCTTAACCAACAGGTGACCAGTCCTTAACCAACAGGTGATCAGCCCTTAACCAACAGGTGACCAGTCCTTAACCAACAGGTGACCAGTCCTTAACCAACAGGTGACCAGCCCCTTAACCACCAGGTGACCAGTCCTTAACCAACAGGTGACCAGCCCCTTAACCAACAGGTGACCAGTCCTTAACCAACAGGTGACCAGTCCTTAACCAACAGGTGACCAGTCCTTAACCAACAGGTGACCAGTCCTTAACCAACAGGTGACCAGCCCCTTAACCAACAGGTGACCAGTCCTTAACCAACAGGTGACCAGCCCCTTAACCAACAGGTGACCAGTCCTTAACCAACAGGTGACCAGTCCTTTACCACAGTCCTTAACCAACAGGTGACCAGTCCTTAACCACCAGGTGACCAGTCCTTAACCAACAGGTGACCAGTCCTTAACCAACATGTGACCAGCCCTTAACAAACAGTTGACCAGCCCCTTAACCAACAGGTGACCAGTCCTTAACCAACAGGTGACCAGTCCTTAACCAACAGGTGACCAGCCCCTTAACCAACAGGTGACCAGTCCTTAACCAACAGGTGACCAGTCCTTAACCACCAGGTGACCAGTCCTTAACCAACAGGTGACCAGTCCTTAACCAACATGTGACCAGCCCTTAACAAACAGGTGACCAGCCCCTTAACCAACAGGTGACCAGTCCTTAACCAACAGGTGACCAGTCCTTAACCAACAGGTGACCAGCCCCTTAACCAACAGGTGACCAGTCCTTAACCAACAGGTGACCAGTCCTTAACCAACAGGTGACCAGTCCTTAACCAACAGGTGATCAGCCCTTAACCAACAGGTGACCAGTCCTTAACCAACAGGTGACCAGCCCCTTAACCAACAGGTGACCAGTCCTTAACCAACAGGTGACCAGCCCCTTAACCAACAGGTGACCAGCCCTTAACCAACAGGTGACCAGTCCTTAACCAACAGGTGACCAGTCCTTAACCAACAGGTGACCAGCCCTTAACCAACAGGTGACCAGCCCTTAACCAACAGGTGACCAGTCCTTAACCAACAGGTGACCAGTCCTTAACCAACAGGTGACCAGTCCTTAACCAACAGGTGACCAGTCCTTAACCAACAGGTGACCAGTCCTTAACCAACAGCGCTGTTTTAAGAGAAATACAACAATTTCAATAAGTGTTCATAAGTCAAAAATTAAATTCAAACACAAAAAAAATGTAGAATTCTAAATGCCATCTGGAGTTAAAAACAATATTAAAATTGGAAATAATGTCATACATTTTGTCGCAGCGGGCCAAGTGCTTCTACACAACCGTCACAACGTGATCAGGAGAAACCAGACGACGTGCTTGTTGATCACACGGAGCCACTACAGACACCAGACAATGAAAACACTTGACAGATCTCCTAAAAAAACGGTTATGAAATGAACAAAAACTGTAGCAGGTTGTGAACTCTGCAAAACCAACGTTTCCACTCTGAGAATGAGAACAGTGAAATGACTGTAATTAATACCTGCATTTATTAACAGCCACACTACTTTACTACACTACTACACTGCTTTACTACACTACTACACTGCTTTACTGTAATTAATACCTGCATTTATTAACAGCCACACGACTTTACTACACTACTACACTGCTTTACTACACTACTACACTGCTTTACTGTAATTAATACCTGCATTTATTAACAGCCACACGACTTTACTACACTACTACACTGCTTTACTGTAATTAATACCTGCATTTATGAACAGCCACACTACTTTACTACACTACTACACTGCTTTACTGTAATTAATACCTGCATTTATGAACAGCCACACTACTTTACTACACTACTACACTGCTTTACTGTAATTAATACCTGCATTTATTAACAGCCACACTACTTTACTACACTACTACACTGCTTTACTACACTACTACACTGCTTTACTGTAATTAATACCTGCATTTATTAACAGCCACACGACTTTACTACACTACTACACTGCTTTACTACACTACTACACTGCTTTACCACACTACTTTACTACACTACTACACTGCTTTACTGTAATTAATACCTGCATTTATGAACAGCCACACTACTTTACTACACTACTACACTGCTTTACTGTAATTAATACCTGCATTTATGAACAGCCACACTACTTTACTACACTACTACACTGCTTTACTGTAATTAATACCTGCATTTATTAACAGCCACACTACTTTACTACACTACTACACTGCTTTACTACACTACTACACTGCTTTACTGTAATTAATACCTGCATTTATTAACAGCCACACGACTTTACTACACTACTACACTACTTTACTACAATACTACAATGCTTTACCACACTACTTTACTACACTACTACACTGCTTTACCACACTACTTTACTACACTACTACACTGCTTTACTGTAATTAATACCTGCATTTATGAACAGCCACACTACTTTACTACACTACTACACTGCTTTACTGTAATTAATACCTGCATTTATGAACAGCCACACTACTTTACTACACTACTACACTGCTTTACTGTAATTAATACCTGCATTTATTAACAGCCACACTACTTTACTACAATACTACAAGCAGATACCCCACCCTAAACCTTACCAAGCAGATACCCCACCCTAACCCTTACCAAGCAGATACCCCACCCTAAACTTTACCAAGCAGATACCCCACCCCTAAACCTTACCAAGCAGATACCCCACCCCTAAACCTTACCAAGCAGATACCCCACCCCCTAACCCTTACCAAGCAGATACCCCACCCTAAACCTTACCAAGCAGATACCCCACCCCCTAACCCTTACCAAGCAGATACCCCACCCTAAACCTTACCAAGCAGATACCCCACCCTAACCCTTACCAAGCAGATACCCCACCCTAACCCTTACCAAGCAGATACCCCACCCTAAACCTTACCAAGCAGATACTCCACCCTAACCCTTACCAAGCAGATACCCCACCCCTAACCCTTACCAAGCAGATACCCCACCCCTAACCCTTACCAAGCAGATACCCCACCCCTAACCCTTACCAAGCAGATACCCCATTTCAGCCCCAATCTTACCAAGCAGATACCCCACCTAATTACCAAGCAGATAAAACCCTTACCAAGCAGATACCCCAAACCCTTACCAAGCAGATACCCCATTTTGCAATTTCAGCCATCCATTCATCTACTAATTTCTCCACACACACTATCTGTTTTCACACATATTCTGATACGATAAAAAACCCACAAGAGGCAAAAACAACGAGACAGATGACTTCACATAGCCATCCCTCCCTCCCCACCCCCTCCCTCTCTACCTCCTCACCCCCTCCCTCCCCACCCCCTCCCTCCTCACCTCGGGTGCAGAAGGTAGCCTCGAGGTTAGAGAGTTGGGTCGGTACCCGATAAGTTGCCGGTCCAAATAACCCTGAGCCGGCAAGTTAAAACAAATCTATTGATGTGCTCTTGAGCAAGGCACTTAACCACATTCACTCCAGGGGCCCTGGGCAATGTGAACCCTGCAGATGTCTCAAGGGGAGTTAGGATGTGATGAAAAGGACACATATACCCCCCCCAAATCATTATAATGATACATTCATCAGCCATGACCATAGAGGATCTCCCCCTCCCTCCCTCCCAAACCCCCACCCCCTCCCTCCCCCTCACCTCATCAGCCATGACCATAGAGGATCTCCCTCCTCACCTCATCAGCCATGACCATAGAGGATCTCCCTCCTCACCTCATCAGCCATGACCATAGAGGATCTCCCTCCTCACCTCATCAGCCATGACCATAGAGGATCTCCCTCCTCTCTCCCTCCTCACCTCATCAGCCATGACCATAGAGGATCTCCCTCCTCCCTCCTCACCTCATCAGCCATGACCATAGAGGATCTCCCTCCTCACCTCATCAACCATGACCACAGAGGACCTCCCTCCCCACCTCATCAGCCATGACCATAGAGGATCTCCCTCCTCCCTCCTCACCTCCTCACCCATGACCATAGAGGATCTCCCTCCTCAGCCATGACCATAGAGGATCTCCCTCCTCACCTCATCAGCCATGACCATAGAGGATCTCCCTCCCTCCCTCCTCACCTCATCAACCATGACCATAGAGGATCTCCCTCCTCACCTCATCAGTCATGACCATAGAGGATCTCCCTCCCTCCCTCCTCACCTTATCAGCCATGATCATGGAGGATCCCCCGTGGATGCCCAGGATGGGGATCAGTGTCTGGGAGGAAATAAAATCCAATATCTGAGCGATGGCCTCCTGGTCCGTCCCGTCTCCGAACACCACCCCATGGATCTTGGTCCCAGACATCAGGTCGCACACGTGGGTGATGATACTCTTGGGGTCAGTCTCGTTGACCAATACGGTGACCACGTTGACGTCCATGGGGTCGTCTTTGCTCCAGAGAGCCCGAATGTCCCGGTCGGAGATGTAGCGCGTGCGGCCCAGGATCACAGCGATGTTGAGGATGGGGACCTTCTGACTTTCGACCTCCATGACCAGGGTCACCAGGGTCACCAGGGAACACAGGAGAGCTGGGAAGGCCAGGGTCAGCCCCTGCCCACTGACATGTTGAGACACTTCATCTCCTGGGGGAGAGAGAGAGGGAGAGAGAGAGAGGGAGAGAGAGAGAGAGAGAGAGAGAGAGAGATGAATATAACATGGAGATACTGAAGAAGGTATTGAGTAAGGTAGGGACAGAAATATGTGTATTGAGAGAAAAAATGTAGAAACCATAGAACTGATTGTAATTCTAGAACTGATTCTAATTTTAGAACTGATTCTAATTTTAGAACTGATTCTAATTTTAGAACTGATTCTAATTCTAGAACACATTTTAATTATAGAATACATTCTCATTCTAAATCTGATTCTAATTCTAGAACTGATTCTAATTCTAGAACTGATTCTAATTCTAGAACTGATTTTAATTCTAGAACACATTTTAATTCTAGAATACATTCTCATTCTAAATCAGATTGTGATTCTAGAACTGATTGTATACAACTATACTGAAGAGAAATAGAAACGCAACAAGCAATAATTTCATTGATTTTACTGAGTTACAGTTCATATGTGGAAATCAGTCAATTGAAATGAATTCATTAGGCCCTAATCTATGGATTTCTGTTTGTCACAGATACCCTCAAATAAAATGGGTCTCACAATGGGCCTCAGGATCTCGTCACGATATCTCTGAGCATTCAAATTGCCATCAATAAAATGCAATTGTGATGGTTGTCCATAGTTTGTGCCTGCCCACACCATAACCCCACCGGCGTTCTGTTCACAACGTTGACATCAGCAAACCGCTCGGCCACATGACGCCATCAACGTGGTCTGCGGTTGTGAGGCCGGTTGGACGTACTGCCAAATTCTCTAAAATGATGTTGGAAAAGCGGCTTATGGTAGAGAATGTAATTATCTGACAACAGCTCTGGTGGACATTCCAGCAGTCAGCATGCCAATTGCACGCAATTGCATGCATGAGACATCTGTGGCATTGTGTTGTGAGACAAGACTCCACATTTTAGAGTGGCCTTTTATTGTCCCCAGCACAAAGTGCACCTGTGTAATGATCAGCCCTATTCCCTATATAGTACACTACTTTATACTACAGCCCTATATAGTGCAGTACTTTATACTACAGCCCTATATAGTGCAGTACTTTATACTACAGCCCTATTCCCTATATAGTGCACTACTTTATACTACAGCCCTATTCCCTATATAGTACACTACTTTATACTACAGCCCTATTCCCTATATAGTACACTACTTTATACTACAGCCCTATTCCCTATATAGTACACTACTTTATACTACAGCCCTATTCCCTATATAGTACACTACTTTATACTACAGCCCTATTCCCTATATAGTACACTACTTTATACTACAGCCCTATTCCCTATATAGTACACTACTTTATACTACAGCCCTATTCCCTATATAGTACACTACTTTATACTACAGCCCTATTCCCTATATACTACACTACTTTATACTACAGCCCTATATAGTACTTTATACTACAGCCCTATTCCCTATATAGTGCAGTACTTTATACTACAGCCCTATTCCTATATAGTGAAGTACTTTATACTACAGCCCTATTCCCTATATAGTGCACTACTTTATACTACAGCCCTATATAGTACACTACTTTATACTACAGCCCTATTCCCTATATAGTGCACTACTTTATACTACAGCCCTATTCCCTATATAGTACACTACTTTATACTACAGCCCTATTCCCTATATAGTGCACTACTTTATACTACAGCCCTATATAGTGCACTACTTTATACTACAGCCCTATATAGTGCACTACTTTATACCACAGCCCTATATAGTACACTACCTTATACTACAGCCCTATTCCCTATATAGTGCACTACTTTATACTACAGCCCTATATAGTACACTACTTTATACTACAGTCCTATTCCCTATATAGTGCACTACTTTATACTACAGCCCTATTCCCTATATAGTACACTACTTTATACTACAGCCCTATTCCCTATATAGTACACTACTTTATACTACAGTCCTATTCCCTATATAGTGCACTACTTTATACTACAGCCCTATTCCCT
This sequence comes from Oncorhynchus tshawytscha, assembly GCF_018296145.1. NCBI lineage: Eukaryota > Metazoa > Chordata > Actinopteri > Salmoniformes > Salmonidae > Oncorhynchus > Oncorhynchus tshawytscha. The sequence goes on from NW_024608412.1 coordinate 8,910, forward strand.
ATATAGTACACTACTTTATACTACAGCCCTATTCCCTATATAGTACACTACAGCCCTATTCCTATATAGTACACTACTTTATACTACAGCCCTATATAGTACACTACTTTATACTACAGCCCTATTCCTATATAGTGCACTACTTTATACTACAGCCCTATATAGTACACTACTTTATACTACAGCGCTATTCCCTATATAGTGCACTACTTTATACTACAACCCTATTCCCTATGTAGTACACTACTTTATACTACAGCCCTATTCCCTATATAGTGCACTACTTTATACTACAACCCTATTCCCTATATAGTACACTACTTTATACTACAGACCTATTCCTATATAGTGCACTACTTTATACTACAGCCCTATTCTTTTTCAAATCAAATCAAATCAAATTTTATTTGTCACATACACATGGTTAGCAGATGTTAATGCGAGTGTAGCGAAATGCTTGTGCTTCTAGTTCTGACAATGCAGTAATAACCAACAAGTAATCTAACTAACAATTCCAAAAAACTACTGTCTTATACACAGTGTAAGGGGATAAAGAATATGTACATAAGGATATATGAATGAGTGATGGTACAGAGCAGCATAGGCAAGATACAGTAGATGGTATCGAGTACTGTATATACATATGAGATGAGTATGTAAACAAAGTGGCATAGTTAAAGTGGCTAGTGATACATGTATTACATAAAGATGCAGTAGATGATATAGAGTACAGTATATACGTATGCATATGAGATGAACAATGTAGGGTAAGTAACATTATATAAGGTAGCATTTTTTAAAGTGGCTAGTGATATATTTACATCATTTCCCATCAATTCCCATTATTAAAGTGGCTGGAGTTGAGTCAGTGTCAGTGTCAGTGTCAGTGTCAGTGAGTTGGCAGCAGCCACTCAATGTTAGTGGTGGCTGTTTAACAGTCTGATGGCCTTGAGATAGAAGCTGTTTTTCAGTCTCTCGGTCCCAGCTTTGATGCACCTGTACTGACCTCGCCTTCTGGATGATAGCGGGGTGAACAGGCAGTGGCTCGGGTGGTTGATGTCCTTGATGATCTTTATGGCCTTCCTGTAACATCGGGTGGTGTAGGTGTCCTGGAGGGCAGGTAGTTTGCCCCCGGTGATGCGTTGTGCAGACCTCACTACCCTCTGGAGAGCCTTACGGTTGAGGGCGGTGCAGTTGCCATACCAGGCGGTGATACAGCCCGCCAGGATGCTCTCGATTGTGCATCTGTAGAAGTTTGTGAGTGCTTTTGGTGACAAGCCAAATTTCTTCAGCCTCCTGAGGTTGAAGAGGCGCTGCTGCGCCTTCTTCACGATGCTGTCTGTGTGAGTGGACCAATTCAGTTTGTCTGTGATGTGTATGCCGAGGAACTTAAAACTTGCTACCCTCTCCACTACTGTTCCATCGATGTGGATGGGGGTGTTCCCTCTGCTGTTTCCTGAAGTCCACAATCATCTCCTTAGTTTTGTTGACGTTGAGTGTGAGGTTATTTTCCTGACACCACACTCCGAGGGCCCTCACCTCCTCCCTGTAGGCCATCTCGTCGTTGTTGGTAATCAAGCCTACCACTGTTGTGTCGTCCGCAAACTTGATGATTGAGTTGGAGGCGTGCATGGCCACGCAGTCGTGGGTGAACAGGGAGTACAGGAGAGGGCTCAGAACGCACCATTGTGGGGCCCCAGTGTTGAGGATCAGCGGGGAGGAGATGTTGTTGCCTACCCTCACCACCTGGGGGCGGCCCGTCAGGAAGTCCAGTACCCAGTTGCACAGGGCGGGGTCGAGACCCAGGGTCTCGAGCTTGATGACAAGCTTGGAGGGTACTATGGTGTTGAATGCCGAGCTGTAGTCGATGAACAGCATTCTCACATAGGTATTCCTCTTGTCCAGATGGGTTAGGGCAGTACTTTATACTACAACCCTATATAGTACACTACTTTATACTTTATACTACAGCCCTATTCCTATATAGTGCACTACTTTACACTACAGCCCTATTCCCTATATAGTACACTACTTTATACTACAGCCCTATTCCCTATATAGTGCACTACTTTATACTACAGCCCTATTCCCAGCTCCTTTCAGAATCTATCACTCAAATAGAAGGAAATACAATCTCCATTCTAAAAATATACAAACGTGTGTGTGTGTGTGTGTGTGTGTGTGTGTGTGTGTGTGTGTGTGAGAGAGAGAGAGAGAGAGAGAGAGAGAGAGAGAGAGTGTGAGTGTGCGTGTGTGTGTTCTCTCAAGGGGGGTGAGCGCCCCAGGGGGACGAAATAAGTGGTCCTCTGCTCGTTACGGTGTGTGTGTGTGTGTGTGTGTGTGTGTGTGTGTAGATGTGACATCATCACCACTGGTCCACCGGGATCTCGCCTGTTCGCTCGAACTGACAGAACACGGGCTCAGTGCGTATGTGTGTGTGCATTGTGTGCGTGTGTGTGTGTGTGTGTTAGAGGCTTGTCAGTGAGGAGGGATGGCCAGCAGACTAGGACAGGCAGGGACTTATAGATAATGAATAGGAGACTGAACACACACACACACACATCCCCTGTTGATTACATGGTTCAGATACACTGTTCTACACACACACACACACACACACACCGTACACACACACACACACACACCCCTGTTGATTACATGGTTTAGATACACTGATATACACACACACACACACACACACACACACACACACACACACACACACACACCGTACACACACACACACACACATCCCCTGTTGATTACATGGTTCAGATACACTGTTCTACACACACACACACACACACACACCGTACACACACACACACACACACCCCCTGTTGATTACATGGTTTAGATACACTGATACACACACACACACACACACACACACACACACACACCGTACACACACACACACACACACATCCCCTGTTGATTACATGGTTCAGATACACTGTTCCACTGTTGAGGCTGAGAGAGAGAGAGAAAGGTACATCTTTCCTGAGAACAAAAACAGGCCTTAATATGGCTCAGATCAACTCCTAGACTATCAATCAATCAAATGTATTTATAAAGCCCTTCGTACATCAGCTGATATCTCAAAGTGCTGTACAGAATCCCAGCCTAAAACCCCAAACAGCAAGCAATGCAGGTGTAGAAGCACGGTGGCTAGGAAAAACTCCCTAGAAAGGCCAGAACCTAGGAAGAAACCTAGAGAGGAACCAGGCTATGAGGGGAGGTTAGGAAGAAACCTAGAGAGGAACCAGGCTATGAGGAAGACACCTAGAGAGGAACCAGGCTATGAGGGGAGGCTGGGAAGAAACCTAGAGAGGAACCACAGGCTATGAGGGGAGGCTAGGAAGAAACCTAGAGAGGAACCAGGCTATGAGGGGAGGCTAGGAAGAAACCTAGAGAGGAACCAGGCTATGAGGGGAGGCTAGGAAGAAACCTAGAGAGGAACCAGGCTATGAGGGGAGGCTAGGAAGAAACCTAGAGAGGAACCAGGCTATGAGGAAGAAACCTAGAGAGGAACCAGGCTATGAGGGGAGGCTAGGAAGAAGCCTAGAGAGGAACCAGGCTATGAGGGGAGGCTAGGAAGAAACCTAGAGAGGAACCAGGCTATGAGGGGAGGCTAGGAAGAAACCTAGAGAGGAACCAGGCTATGAGGGGAGGCTAGGAAGAAACCTAGAGAGGAACCAGGCTATGAGGGGAGGCTAGGAAGAAACCTAGAGAGGAACCAGGCTATGAGGAAGAAACCTAGAGAGGAACCAGGCTATGAGGGGAGGCTAGGAAGAAGCCTAGAGAGGAACCAGGCTATGAGGGGAGGCTAGGAAGAAACCTAGAGAGGAACCAGGCTATGAGGGGAGGCTAGGAAGAAACCTAGAGAGGAACCAGGCTATGAGAGGAGGCTAGGAAGAAACCTAGAGAGGAACCAGGCTATGAGGGGAGGCTAGGAAGAAACCTAGAGAGGAACCAGGCTATGAGGGGAGGTTAAGAAGAAACCTAGAGAGGAACCAGGCTATGAGGAAGAAACCTAGAGAGGAACCAGGCTATGAGGGGAGGCTAGGAAGAAACCTAGAGAGGAACCAGGCTATGAGGGGAGGCTAGGAAGAAACCTAGAGAGGAACCAGGCTATGAGGGGAGGCTAGGAAGAAACCTAGAGAGGAACCAGGCTATGAGGGGAGGCTAGGAAGAAACCTAGAGAGGAACCAGGCTATGAGGGGAGGCTAGGAAGAAACCTAGAGAGGAACCAGGCTATGAGGGGAGGTTAAGAAGAAACCTAGAGAGGAACCAGGCTATGAGGGGAGGCTAGGAACAAACCTAGAGAGGAACCAGGCTATGAGGAAGAAACCTAGAGAGGAACCAGGCTATGAGGGGAGGCTGGGAAGAAACCTAGAGAGGAACCAGGCTATGAGGGGAGGCTAGGAAGAAACCTAGAGAGGAACCAGGCTATGAGGGGAGGCTGGGAAGAAACCTAGAGAGGAACCAGGCTATGAGGGGAGGCTGGGAAGAAACCTAGAGAGGAACCAGGCTATGAGGGGTGGCTAGTCCTCTTCTGGCTGTGCCAGGTGGAGATTATAACAGAACATTGCCAAGATGACTACTACTCAGATGTTAACGGGAGGGCCTATGTTACTAGATCCACTAGTACAGGCCTTAATACAACTCCTAGACTACTCTACTGAGATGTTAAAGACAGGGCCTAGGTTACTAGATCCACTAGTACAGGCCTTAATACAACTCCTAGACTACTCTACTGAAATGTTAAAGACAGGGCCTAGGTTACTCGATCCACTAGTACAGGCCTTAATAAAACTCCTAGACTACTCTACTGAGATGTTAACGGGAGGGTCTAGGTTACTAGATCCACTAGTACAGGCCTTGATACAACTCCTAGACTACTCTACTGAGATGTTAAAGACAGGGCCTAGGTTACTAGATCCACTAGTACAGGCCTTAATAAAACTCCTAGACTACTCTACTGAGATGTTAACGGGAGGGTCTAGGTTACTAGATCCACTAGTACAGGCCTTAATACAACTCCTAGACTACTCTACTGAGATGTTAAAGACAGGGCCTAGGTTACTAGATCCACTAGTACAGACCTTAATACAACTCCTAGACTACTACTCAGATGTTAACGACAGGGCCTAGGTTACTAGATCCACTAGTACAGGCCTTAATACAACTCAGATCAACTCCTAGACTACTCTACTGAGATGTTAAAGACAGGGCCTAGGTTACTAGATCCACTAGTACAGACCTTAATACAACTCCTAGACTACTCTACTGAGATGGTAAAGACAGGGCCTAGGTTACTAGATCCACTAGTACAGACCTTAATACAACTCCTAGACTACTCTACTGAGATGTTAATGACAGGGCCTAAGTTACTAGATCCACTAGTACAGGCCTTAATACAACTCAGATCAACTCCTAGACTACTCTACTGAGATGGTAAAGATAGGACCTAGGTTACTAGATCCACTAGTACAGGCCTTAATACAACTCCTAGACTACTACTGAGATGTTAAAGACAGGGCCTAGGTTACTAGATCCACTTAATACAACTCCTAGTAACAGTTCTGGTACAAGGGGTCCTAGTACAAAGGGGGTCCTGGTACAAGGGGGTCCTAGTACAAGGGGGTCCTGGTACAAGGGGGTCCAAGGTACAAGGGGGTCCTGGTATAAGGGGGTCCTGGTACAAGGGGGTCCTGGTACAAGGGGGTCCTGGTACAAGGGGGTCCTAGTACAAGGGGGTCCTGGTACAAGGGGGTCGTGGTACAAGGGGGTCGTGGTACAAGGGGGTCCTGGTATAAGGGGGTCCTGGTACAAGGGGGTCCTGGTACAAGGGGTCCAAGGTACAAGGGGGTCCTGGTATAAGGGGGTCCTGGTACAAGGGGGTCCTGGTACAAGGGGGTCCTGGTACAAGGGGGTCCTAGTACAAGGGGGGTCCTGGTACAAGGGGGTCCTGGTACAAGGGGGTCCTGGTACAAGGGGGTCCTGGTACAAGGGGGTCCTAGTACAAGGGGGTCCTGGTACAAGGGGGTCCAAGGTACAAGGGGGTCCTGGTACAAGGGGTCCTGGTACAAGGGGGTCCTGGTACAAGGGGGTCCTGGTACAAGGGGGGTCCTAGTACAAGGGGGTCCAAGGTACAAGGGGGTCCTGGTACAAGGGAGGTCCAAGGTACAAGGGGGTCCTGGTACAAGGGGGTCCTGGTACAAGGGGGTCCTAGTACAAGGGGTCCAAGGTACAAGGGGGTCCTGGTATAAGGGGTCCTGGTACAAGGGGGTCCTGGTACAAGGGGTCCTGGTACAAGGGGGTCCTAGTACAAGGGGTCCTGGTACAAGGGGGTCGTGGTACAAGGGGGTTGTGGTACAAGGGGGTCCTGGTATAAGGGGGTCCTGGTACAAGGGGGTCCTGGTACAAGGGGTCCAAGGTCAGCACCGTATATTACATTGACAGAAACGTTACTATGAAACCAAATATCAGAGATATAAAGACAGAGAGTAAAACATGATTCGGAGCACTTTAAATTACATTTTTAGTGTGTAAAAAGAAGAGAAAAAGCCAACTTGGCTCCTTCATTCATTGAATGAGTCGGCTCATTCCTCACAAAAAGCCCCACTGATATTGCCAACTACTTTTAATGTCTTTTTCCATTGGCAAGATTAGCAAACTTAGGCATGATGACACGCCAGTAACAAACGCTGACACGACACATCCAAGTATATCGGACCAGATTATGACAGACAAGAAGTGTTCTATTTGACCTTTATTTAACCAGGCGAGTCAGTTAAGAACAAATTATTATTTTGCAATGACGGCCTAGGAACAGTGGGTTAACTGGCTCGTTCAGAGGCAGAACGACAGATTTGTACCTTGTCAACTCGGGGATTTGAACTTGCAACCTTTCGGTTACTAGTCCAACGCTCTAACCACTAGGTTACCTACCTCCTCTACACTCTAACCACTAGGTTACCTACCTCCTCTACACTCTAAACACTAGGTTACCTACCACCTCTACACTCTAACCACTAGGTTACCTACCTCCTCCACACTCTAACCACTAGGATACCTACCTCCTCTACACTCTAACCACTAGGCTACCTACCACCTCTACACTCTAACCACTAGGATACCTACCTCCTCTACACTCTAACCACTAGGATACCTACCTCCTCTACACTCTAACCACTAGGCTACCTACCTCCTCTACACTCTAACCACTAGGCTACCTACCTCCTCTACACTCTAACCACTAGACTACCTGCCACCTCTACACTCTAACCACTAGGCTACCTACCTCCTCTACACTCTAACCACTAGGCTACCTACCTCCTCTACACTCTAACCACTAGGCTACCTACCTCCTCTAACCACTAGTCTACCTGCCTCCTCTACACTCTGACCACTAGGCTACCTGCCTCCTCTACACTCTAACCACTAGACTACCTGCGTCCTCTACACTCTAACCACTAGGCTACCTGCCGCCTCTACACTCTAACCACTAGGCTACCTACCTCCTCTACACTCTAACCACTAGGCTACCTACCTCCTCTACACTCTAACCACTAGGCTACCTACCTCCTCTACACTCTAACCACTAGACTACCTACCTCCTCTACACTCTAACCACTAGGCTACCTACCTCCTCTACACTCTAACCACTAGGCTACCTACCTCCTCTACACTCTAACCACTAGGCTACCTACCTCCTCTACACTCTAACCACTAGGCTACCTACCTCCTCTACACTCTAACCACTAGGCTACCTACCTCCTCTACACTCTAACCACTAGGCTACCTACCTCCTCTACACTCTAACCACTAGGTTACCTACCTCCTCTACACTCTAACCACTAGGCTACCTACCTCCTCTACACTCTAACCACTAGGCTACCTACCTCCTCTACACTCTAACCACTAGGCTACCTACCTCCTCTACACTCTAACCACTAGGCTACCTGCCTCCTCTACACTCTAACCACTAGGCTACCTACCTCCTCTACACTCTAACCACTAGGCTACCTACCTCCTCTACACTCTAACCACTAGGTTACCTACCTCCTCTACACTCTAACCACTAGGCTACCTACCTCCTCTACACTCTAACCACTAGGCTACCTACCTCCTCTACACTCTAACCACTAGGTTACCTACCTCCTCTACACTCTAACCACTAGGCTACCTACCTCCTCTACACTCTAACCACTAGGCTACCTGCCTCCTCTACACTCACTAGGTTACTTTTGAGTTGTGTTTCAAAGTCAGTGTGGATATTATATTACTGTTGTCTGTCAACAATGACAAGCCACCGAGGGTCTGACAACCTGGATGGAAAATGACTGAGGATAATCGCGGACGATATTGCCCACTCCTATTTTCCCACATCTTCAATTTAAGCCGACTAGAGAGCGTGTTCCCTCAGGCCTGAAGGGAAGCTAAAAGTCATTCCACTAGCCAATAATATTAAAGCCACCCTTTTACCGGCTGAAATAGTCGACCAATCAAACACCTTTAATAATAAACCTCTGGGGGGGGAATGGTGGTACTAGGGGGTCCTGGGGGGATGGTGGTGGTACTAGGGGGTCCTGGGGGGGAATGGTGGTACTAGGGGGTCCTGGGGGGGGATGGTGGTGGTAGGGGGTCCTGGGGGGGATGGTGGTGGTACTAGGGGGTCCTGGGGGGAATGGTGGTACTAGGGGGTCCTGGGGGAATGGTGGTACTAGGGGGTCCTGGGGGTGGTACTAGGGGGTCCTGGGGGAATGGTGGTACTAGGGGGTCCTGGGGGGTTGGTGGCACTAGGGGGTACTGGGGGGAATGGTGGTACTGGGGGGGGAATGGTGTTTGACCAGATACATTGCTTCTTTTTGTTTACAGTAAACAAACTGACAACAGATATTCAGCAGACTGACAGGGTAGGACTTTCAACCAGCACAGCACACACACACACACACACACACACACACACACAGGACACACACACACACACACACACACACACTGGACACACAAACACACAGGACACACTCACACACACACACACACACACACACACACACACACTTTAACACAAATTACTGATGATTGGCTGAGAGAAATTGATGATTAAAATAATGATTGTGTGTGTGGGGGTGGAGGGGGCTGTCTTGTTTAGACTTCAGTGCCGCTTTTGATATTATCGATCATAGTCTGCTGCTGCCTCACAGAACACAGAGGGTCTTCTCTCAAACGGAAGCCTCTCCAACATATTGATACAACAAGTAGCTAAAGATGGGGGGGGGGAGTCTGGCCATAATAAAGAGATGCTCTGCCAACTTAACAGCATGTTAGAGGTAGGGTCTAGCTCTAACATATAGATACTGTAGTGAATGTTAGAGGATGTTAGAGCTCTAACATATAGATACTGTAGTGAATGTTAGAGGTAGGGTCTAGCTCTAACATATAGATACTGTAGTGAATGTTAGAGGTAGGGTCTAGTTCTAACATATAGATACTGTAGTGAATGTTAGAGGTAGGGTCTAGCTCTAACATATAGATACTGTAGTGAATGTTAGAGGTAGGGTCTGGCTCTAACATATAGATACTGTAGTGAATGTTAGAGGTAGGGTCTAGTTCTAACATATAGATATTGTAGTGAATGTTAGAGGATGTTAGAGCTCTAACATATAGATACTGTAGTGAATGTTAGAGGTAGGGTCTAGTTCTAACATATATATACTGTAGTGAATGTTAGAGGTAGGGTCTAGCTCTAACATATAGATACTGTAGTGAATGTTAGAGGATGTTAGAGCTCTAACATATAGATACTGTAGTGAATGTTAGAGGTAGGGTCTGGCTCTAACATATAGATACTGTAGTGAATGTTAGAGGTAGGGTCTAGCACTAACATATAGATACTGTAGTGAATGTTAGAGGTAGGGTCTAACTCTAACATATAGATACTGTAGTGAATGTTAGAGGTAGGGTCTAGCTCTAACATATAGATACTGTAGTGAATGTTAGAGGTAGGGTCTAGCTCTAACATATAGATACTGTAGTGAATGTTAGAGATAGGGTCTAGTTCTAACATATAGATACTGTAGTGAATGTTAGAGGTAGGGTCTAGCTCTAACATATAGATACTGTAGTGAATGTTAGAGGTAGGGTCTGGCTCTAACATATAGATACTGTAGTGAATGTTAGAGGTAGGGTCTAGTTCTAACATATAGATACTGTAGTGAATGTTAGAGGTAGGGTCTAGCTCTAACATATAGATACTGTAGTGAATGTTAGAGGTAGGGTCTAGTTCTAACATATAGATACTGTAGTGAATGTTAGAGGTAGGGTCTAGCTCTAACATATAGATACTGTAGTGAATGTTAGAGGTAGGGTCTAGTTCTAACATATAGATACTGTAGTGAATGTTAGAGGTAGGGTCTGGCTCTAACATATAGATACTGTAGTGAATGTTAGAGGTAGGGTCTAGCTCTAACATATAGATACTGTAGTGAATGTTAGAGGTAGGGTCTGGCTCTAACATATAGATACTGTAGTGAATGTTAGAGGTAGGGTCTAGTTCTAACATATAGATACTGTAGTGAATGTTAGAGGATGTTAGAGCTCTAACATATAGATACTGTAGTGAATGTTAGAGGTAGGGTCTAGCTCTAACATATAGATACTGTAGTGAATGTTAGAGGTAGGGTCTAGTTCTAACATATAGATACTGTAGTGAATGTTAGAGGTAGGGTCTAGCTCTAACATATAGATACTGTAGTGAATGTTAGAGGTAGGGTCTAGTTCTAACATATATATACTGTAGTGAATGTTAGAGGTAGGGTCTAGCTCTAACATATAGATACTGTAGTGAATGTTAGAGGTAGGGTCTAGTTCTAACATATATACTGTAGTGAATGTTAGAGGTAGGGTCTAGCTCTAACATATAGATACTGTAGTGAATGTTAGAGGTAGGGTCTAGCTCTAACATATAGATACTGTAGTGAATGTTAGAGGTAGGGTCTAGCTCTAACATATAGATACTGTAGTGAATGTTAGAGGTAGGGTCTAGCTCTAACATATAGATACTGTAGTGAATGTTAGAGGTAGGGTCTAGTTCTAACATATAGATACTGTAGTGAATGTTAGAGGTAGGGTCTAGCTCTAACATATAGATACTGTAGTGAATGTTAGAGGTAGGGTCTGGCTCTAACATATAGATACTGTAGTGAATGTTAGAGGTAGGGTCTAGTTCTAACATATAGATACTGTAGTGAATGTTAGAGGATGTTAGAGCTCTAACATATAGATACTGTAGTGAATGTTAGAGGTAGGGTCTAGCTCTAACATATAGATACTGTAGTGAATGTTAGAGGTAGGGTCTAGTTCTAACATATAGATACTGTAGTGAATGTTAGAGGTAGGGTCTAGCTCTAACATATAGATACTGTAGTGAATGTTAGAGGTAGGGTCTAGTTCTAACATATATATACTGTAGTGAATGTTAGAGGTAGGGTCTAGCTCTAACATATAGATACTGTAGTGAATGTTAGAGGTAGGGTCTAGCTCTAACATATAGATACTGTAGCGAATGTTAGAGGTAGGGTCTAGCTCTAACATATAGATACTGTAGTGAATGTTAGAGGTAGGGTCTAGTTCTAACATATAGATACTGTAGTGAATGTTAGAGGTAGGGTCTAGCTCTAACATATAGATACTGTAGAGAATGTTAGAGGTAGGGTCTAGCTCTAACATATAGATACTGTAGTGAATGTTAGAGGTAGGGTCTAGCTCTAACATATAGATACTGTAGTGAATGTTAGAGGATGTTAGAGCTCTAACATATAGATACTGTAGTGAATGTTAGAGGTAGGGTCTAGCTCTAACATATAGATACTGTAGTGAATGTTAGAGGTAGGGTCTAGTTCTAACATATAGATACTGTAGTGAATGTTAGAGGTAGGGTCTAGCTCTAACATATATATACTGTAGTGAATGTTAGAGGTAGGGTCTAGTTCTAACATATAGATACTGTAGTGAATGTTAGAGGTAGGGTCTAGTTCTAACATATAGATACTGTAGTGAATGTTAGAGTTGGGGTCTAGTTCTAACATAAATACTGTAGTGAATGTTAGAGTTGGGGTCTAGTTCTAACATAGATACTGTAGTGAATGTTAGAGGTAGGGTCTAGTTCTAACATATAGATACCTTCATTTCTCAGAACAAGAATAGATTGACGAGTTTCAGAAGAAAGGTCTTTGTTTCTGGACAGTTTAAGCCTGTAATCGAACCCACAAATGCTGATGCTCCAGATACTCAACTAGTCTAAAGAAGGCCAGTTTTATTGCTTCTTTAATCAGGACAACAGTTTTCAGCTGTGCTAATATAATTGCAAAAGGGTTTTCTAATGATCAACTAGCCTTTTTAAAATGATAAACTTGGATTATCTAACACAACGTGCCATTGGAACACAGGAGTGATGGTTGCTGATAGTGGGTCTCTGTAGATACTCCATTAAAATATCTGTCGTTTCCAGCTACAATAGTAATTTACAACATTAACAATGTCTACACTGTATTTCTGATCAATTTGATGTTATTTTATTATTAATAGGACAAAAAAAAAATAGGCTTTTCTTTCAAAACCACATTTCATTGCAAAGTGAAACATGAGAGAGAGGCTTGTGACACGAGCGCATCGGCACACCGGGGCGCTTCTCGTTGGGCGAGTCAGTGGAACTTGTAAAGCTGTTTTCAGACTATAATTTCCTCCTCATAATTGTCCAATACATTTCTCTCCTACACACCTAGGCCTCGGCTATTGACGGATTCAAGACAAGGTCGTTTTTTTTACGGATCTCAGATTCTCAGTTTTTTGTCGGTGTGTCAAAGTACTCTGTCATTTTCAATCATTTAAGTATTATAAAAGACTCTGCTACAGTTTCCAATCATAAACTGGATGGAAGGTGTTTATTAAAAGGACACATTTTCCCAGACCCAAGGCTACAAAAAAAAAATATATGTTTTACCCTGTGTGCACCTTCTGCAAAACCCCCCTCTCTCTCATCGACTGCTCTATGTCAAAACCCCTCTCTCTCTAATCTACTGCTCTATGTCAAAACCCTCTCTCTCTAATCTACTGCTCTATGTCAAAACCCCTCTCTCTCTAACTACTGCTCTATGTCAAAACCCCTCTCTCTCTAATCTACTGCTCCATGCCAATATGCCAAACCCCTCTCTCTCTAATCTACTGCTCTATGTCAAAACCCCTCTCTCTCTAATCTACTGCTCTATGTTAAAACCCCTCTCTCTCTAACTACTGCTCTATGCCAAAACCCCCTCTCTCTAACTACTGCTCTATGCCAAAACCCCTCTCTCTCTAATCTACTGCTCTATGTTAAAACCCCTCTCTCTAATCTACTGCTCTATGCCAAAACCCCTCTCTCTCTAACTACTGCTCTATGTCAAAACCCCTCTCTCTCTAATCTACTGCTCCATGCCAATATGCCAAACCCCTCTCTCTCTAATCTACTGCTCTATGCCAAAACCCCTCTCTCTCTAATCTACTGCTCTATGCCAAAACCCCTCTCTCTCTAATCTACTGCTCTATGTCAAAACCTCTCTCTCTAATCTACTGCTCCATGCCAATATGCCAAAACCCCTCTCTCTAATCTACTGCTCTATGTCAAAACCCCTCTCTCTAATCTACTGCTCTATGCCAAAACCCTCTCTCTAATCTACTGCTCTATGTCAAAACCCTCTCTCTCTAATCTACTGCTCTATGCCAAAACCCCTCTCTCTAATCTACTGCTCTGCCAAAGGCCCTCTCTCTCTAATCTACTGCTCTATGTCAAAACCCCTCTCTCTAATCTACTGCTCTATGTCAAAAACCCTCTCTCTCTAATCTACTGCTCTATGTCAAAACCCCTCTCTCTCTAATCTACTGCTCTATGTCAAAACCCCTCTCTCTCTAATCTACTGCTCTATGTCAAAACCCTCTCTCTCTAATCTACTGCTCTATGCCAAAACCCCTCTCTCTAATCTACTGCTCTATGTCAAAACCCTCTCTCTAATCTACTGCTCCATGCCAATATGCCAAACCCCTCTCTCTCTAACTACTGCTCTATGTCAAAACCCCTCTCTCTCTAATCTACTGCTCCATGCCAATATGCCAAACCCTCTCTCTCTAATCTACTGCTCTATGTCAAAACCCCTCTCTCTCTAATCTACTGCTCTATGCCAAAACCCCTCTCTCTCTAACTACTGCTCTAAGCCAATATGCCAAACCCCTCTCTCTCTAACTACTGCTCTATGCCAAAACCCTCTCTCTCTAATCTACTGCTCTATGCCAAAACCCTCTCTCTCTAATCTACTGCTCCATGCCAATATGCCAAACCTCTCTCTCTAATCTACTGCTCCATGCCAATATGCCAAACCCCTCTCTCTAACTACTGCTCTAAACCAATATGCAAAACCCTCTCTCTAATCTACTGCTCTATGTCAAAACCCTCTCTCTCTAATCTACTGCTCTATGTCAAAACCCTCTCTCTCTAATCTACTGCTCTATGTCAAAACCTCTCTCTATATACTGCTCTATGTCAAAACCCTCTCTCTCTAATCTACTGCTCTAAGCCAATATGCAAAACCCTCTCTCTCTAATCTACTGCTCTATGTTAAAACCCTCTCTCTCTAATCTACTGCTCTATGTTAAAACCCCTCTCTCTCTAATCTACTGCTCTATGTTAAAACCCCTCTCTCTAATCTACTGCTCTATGTTAAAAACCCTCTCTCTCTAATCTACTGCTCTATGTTAAAACCCCTCTCTCTCTAATCTACTGCTCTATGTTAAAGGCCCCTCTCTCTAATCTACTGCTCTATGTTAAAGCCCCTCTCTCTCTAATCTACTGCTCTATGTTAAAACCCCTCTCTCTCTAATCTACTGCTCTATGTCAAAACCCTCTAATCTAATCTACTGCTCTAAGCCAATATGCAAAACCTCTCTCTAATCTACTGCTCCATGCCAATATGCAAAACCCCCTCTCTCTAATCTACTGCTCTATGTCAAAACCCTCTCTCTCTAATCTACTGCTCTATGTCAAAACCCCTCTCTCTCTAATCTACTGCTCTAAACCAATATGCAAAACCCCTCTCTCTAATCTACTGCTCTATGTCAAAACCCTCTCTCTCTAATCTACTGCTCTAAGCCAATATGCAAAAGGCCCCTCTCTCTAATCTACTGCTCTAAGCCAATATGCAAAACCCCCTCTCTCTCTAATCTACTGCTCTATGTCAAAACCCTCTCTCTCTAATCTACTGCTCTAGTCAAAACTAATCTACTGCTCTATGTCAAAACCCCTCTCTCTCTAATCTACTGCTCTAAGCCAATATGCAAAACCTCTAATCTACTGCTCTATGTCAAAACCCCTCTCTCTCTAATCTACTGCTCTATGTCAATATGCAAAACCTCTCTCTCTAATCTACTGCTCTGTGTCAATATGCAAACCCCTCTCTCTAATCTACTGCTCTATGTCAAAACCCCTCTCTCTAACTACTGCTCTAAGCCAGTATGCAAAACCCTCTCTCTCTAATCTACTGCTCTATGTCAAAACCCCTCTCTCTCTAACTACTGCTCTAAGTCAATATGCAAAACCCTCTCTCTAACTACTGCTCTAATGTATGCAAAACCTCTCTCTAATCTACTGCTCTATGTCAAAACCCCTCTCTCTAACTACTGCTCTATGTCAAAACCCCTCTCTCTAACTACTGCTCTAAGTCTCAAAACCTCTCTCTCTACTGCTCTATGTCAAAACCCCTCTCTCTCTAATCTACTGCTCTATGTCAAAACCCTCTCTCTCTAATCTACTGCTCTATGTCAAAACCCCTCTCTCTAATCTACTGCTCTATGTCAAAACCCCTCTCTCTAATCTACTGCTCTAAGTCAATATGCAAAACCCTCTCTCTCTAATCTACTGCTCTATGTCAAAACCCTCTCTCTCTAATCTACTGCTCTAAGCCAATATGCAAAAGCCATGATATTGCAAGTGATTTTTTTAAATGCGTTCCAGAACCTCAGAACCCCCAGGTCGCACACACCACCCCACTCTCGGCTCACGTTTTGTTCCAGTACCTCAGAGCCCTCCAGGTTACCCCCCAGCCGGCTCATGTTTTTGTTCCAGTACCTCAGAGCCCTCCACGTCACGTTTTGTTTAATTAGTTCCAGTTAGCGGTTAGCCGTGCTAAACGGTCATTAGCCTTTCCATTGTTCCAGTTAGCAGTTAGCCGTGCTAAATTATCATTAGCCTTTCCATTGTCCCAGTTAGCAGTTAGCCGTGCTAAATTATCATTAGCCTTTCCATTGTCCCAGTTAGCAGTTAGCCACGCTAAACAGTCACTATCGTGGTTTTGTTTGTTTGGTCCAAAGTTTAAAAACATCCCCAACAATTTACGAAATAGGCTACATCAACTCTAGATATGTAGTTTAAAATAAATAAAAATAAAAACAGTTTAAAATACCATATTTTGGTTTTGTTTACGTTGTTTAAAACATGACCATTAATTTGCATCTTGTCTCTGTTTGTTAGTGTCTCTCCTGGACAGAGTGGCACAAGGCTGGATACCAGAAGGCCTTTTCACAGCACAGGCGCTGCTCTGCCCTTAGAGAGGGGCACGGTATCATTTTAGTTTGAGAAATCATTTTGCCAATACTATTATGATGCTCAGCATTTTCTATATTGAATAAATAATTTAAAAATCTAAAAACAAAAAAGAGAATTTAAAATTAAAGCTGTGTGAATGTTAATGTTTATTGATTTAAAAAAAAATGCAAATCCTGTGCTTTTACAATCAATTATAAACTGGAAGGTTCGAGCCCTGAATGCTGATTGGCTGACAGCTGTGGTATATCAGACCATATATCACAGCTATGACGAAACATTTATTTTTACTCCTCTAATTACGTTGGTAACCAGTTTATCATGGCAATAAGGCACCTCAGGGGGTTTGTGGACCAATACAACGCGGCTAAGGACCGTGTCCTATATACCTTTAGCAGTGGTATATTGGCCATATACCACACCTCTTCGGGCCTTATTGCTTAATTACATCACGGGGATATATCCCATAGAGATCCTATGAAATTACTAGAAGGGGGTTGTGTCATAAACCCTCAAAGTTCCAGAATGGGGTGGAAAATGGCAGCCATCTTTGTCAGGGAGAAATCCCAAAGCCCAGTCTAATTGGAATGAATGACAGTAGAGGCATCATCCCTGGTTTTACTAAGCAGGAAAATGGAATGTGATATCAGGTATTTTGTAATAGAATTATAGTCAAACTAAAATAATATCATATAATTATAAATACAGTTTATACAGGGTTTATACACATTTTTTTCTGTATAAATAACCTCTAAATTATATGTAAACAGACCATAAATGACAACATTTTAGTTTTCCTGTTAAAGCTATGAGTGCTATTACATGATACAATGTCAGTAAGTGTTGCCTTCACAACTTGTCTAAGTCCCATCATCAACTGATATCAGACAGGATGTGGCTGAGGGAATGACTGCATTGTTTAAATGAAATGTTGACATATCGGCAATTCATTTGACACGTGTATAGAATCATTCCTCTAAAACTGTCTGGCTAGTGTAATGAAGTGCTATTTCTTATGCAAATGACCAGCTTACTGCTATTGCATTGCTATAACGTATTGACAACACATAGCAACGTATCGACAACACATAGCAACGTATCGACAACACATAGCAACGTATCGACAACACATAGCAACGTATCGACAACACATAGCAACGTATTGACAACACATAGCAGCGTATTGACAACACATAGCAACGTATTGACAACAAATCAAATCAAATCAAATCATATCAAATTTTATTTGTCACATACACATGGTTAGCAGATGTTAATGCGAGTGTAGCGAAATGCTTGTACACATAGCAACGTATTGACAACACATAGCAACGTATTGACAACACATAGCAACGTATCGACAACACATAGCAACGTATCGACAACACATAGCAACGTATTGACAACACATAGCAACGTATTGACAACACATAGCAACGTATTGACAACACATAGCAACGTATTGACAACACATAGCAACGCATTGACAACAAATCAAATCAAATCAAATCAAATCAAATTTTATTTGTCACATACACATGGTTAGCAGATGTTAATGCGAGTGTAGCGAAATGCTTGTACACATAGCAACGTATTGACAACACATAGCAACGTATTGACAACACATAGCAACGTATCGACAACACATAGTAAAACGTTATCGACAACACATAGCAACGTATGACAACACATAGCAACGTATCGACAACACATAGCAACGTATCGACAACACATAGCAACGTATCGACAACACATAGCAACTGTATCGAAACACATAGCAACGTATCGACAACACATAGCAACGTGCTCGAGGACACATAGCAACGTATCGACACACATAGCAACGTATGGACAACACATAGCAACGTATTGACAACACATAGCAACGTATTGACAACACATAGCAACGTATTGACAACACAAGCAATATTGACAACACATACACGTATTGACAACACATAGCAACGTATTGACAACACATAGCAACGTATTGACAACAATGACGTATTGACACATAGCAACGCTATTGACAACACATAGCAACGTATTGACAACACATAGCAACAATCGACAACACATAGCAACGTATCGACCAACACATAGCCTGATATCGACAACACATAGTCAACCCATGAATAACACATAGCAACGTATCGGGCTCAACACATAGCAAGGTTCACAACACATAGCAACGAGTCGACAACACATAGCAGATGTATTGACAACACATAAACTATTGACAACACATAGCAACTCGACAAACACATAGCAACGTTTGACAACACATAGCAACATATTGACAACACATAGCATTCGTATTGACAACACATAGCAACGTATTGACAACACATAGCAACGATATTGACAACACATTCAACGTATGTTCACAGTAAAACATGTTAGGCCTCATAACAGGATATCTCTCACACACACACTCACTTAAACCATCCACAACACTGTCAAAACAGGAGACATCCTAGCCACAGGTGCTAGCCTGCAAGGACACAGACTTGCCAAGATAAGAACGACACATTACACACACTCACTGCGAGGACACCAAGATAAGAACGCACACACATACACACACTCATTCCCTCTCCTGGGGATGGGTTCCAAAGACAAAGAACTCTTCCAACTGCCAATGGGACGCCGACACCAGTCTGGAGGGAACTGCCAATCAACTACCAGCAACCTACCAGAGGCCTGATCTACCAGAATCTACCTAGGTCAGACCCATGAATAAAATGACTGTACACAATGTATCGGGGCTTTTTCTGAAGGTTCCCTATGAGCCAGACGAACGAGAGTCCGTGCACGCTTTGTCAGATGTCTCTACACTGTTAAAATAAACTGCCTTTACTATACCTGATCCACCCTGTCCAGTGTTTCAACTTGGTCTCCTGTATCGATTCATCAACACTAGCTAGCTAACACACATACAGCGCAGATAAATTGTTCAAATTCATTATTTTACATAATATCTTATCACAGCACTAGGCAAACGATGGTCTGACCAACTCCTGACCAACATGGCCGACGTTTATCCCATCATAAGAAGGTTCCTGTCCATTCTAGTATTCTAATTCCTACTTCTATAACCTTCCTAACACAGGAGCAGTGTCTGTCTGCCTGTCTGCCTGTCTGTCTGTTATGTCTCTGCGTGCCTGTCTGTCTGTTATACCTGTCTGTCTGTCTATCTGTCTGTCTGTTATACCTGTCTCCTGTCTCTGTCTGTCTGTCTGTCTGTCTGTTATACCTGTCTGCCTGCGTGCCTGTCTGTCTGTGCTATACTCAGGAGAGGTCTGTCATGTCTGTCTGTCTGTCTGTGCTGTCTGACTCAGGAGAGGTCTCTCCATGTCTCTCTCTCTATAGACTCAGGAGAGGTCTCTCCATGTCTCTCTCTCTCGGCGCTATAGACTCAGGAGAGGTCTCTCCATGTCTCTCTCTCTCGGCGCTATAGACTCAGGAGAGGTCTCTCCATGTCTCTCTCTCTCGGCGCTATAGACTCAGGAGAGGTCTCTCCATGTCTCTCTCTCTGTCTCTCTCTCTCGGTGCTATAGACTCAGGAGAGGTCTCTCCATGTCTCTCTCTCTCTCGGCGCTATAGACTCAGGAGAGGTCTCTCCATGTCTCTCTCTCTCTCGGTGCTATAGACTCAGGAGAGGTCTCTCCATGTCTCTCTCTCTCGGTGCTATAGACTCAGGAGAGGTCTCTCCATGTCTTCTCTCTCTCTCTCTCGGTGCTATAGACTCAGGAGAGGTCTCTCCATGTCTCTCTCTCTCTCGGGTGCTATAGACTCAGGAGAGGTCTCTCCATGTCTCTCTCTCTCGGCGCTATAGACTCAGGAGAGGTCTCTCCATGTCTCTCTCTCTGTCTCTCTCTCGGTGCTATAGACTCAGGAGAGGTCTCTCCATGTCTCTCTCTCTCGGTGCTATAGACTCAGGAGAGGTCTCTCCATGTCTCTCTCTCTCGGTGCTATAGACTCAGGAGAGGTCTCTCCATGTCTCTCTCTCTCGGCGCTATAGACTCAGGAGAGGTCTCTCCATGTCTCTCTCTCTGTCTCTCTCTCTCGGTGCTATAGACTCATGAGAGGTCTCTCCATGTCTCTCTCTCTCTCGGTGCTATAGACTCAGGAGAGGTCTCTCCATGTCTCTCTCTCTGTCTCTCTCTCTCGGTGCTATAGACTCATGAGAGGTCTCTCCATGTCTCTCTCTCTCTCTCTCGGTGCTATAGACTCAGGAGAGGTCTCTCCATGTCTCTCTCTCTGTCTCTCTCTCTCGGTGCTATAGACTCACGCAGGTCTCTCCATGTCTCTCTCTCTCTCTCTCTGTGCCCATAGACTCAGGAGAACAGAACTATCTTTCTCTCTCTCTAATAGACTCAGGAAGGTCTCTCCATGTCTCTCTCTGCGCTAATAGACTAGGAGAGGTCTCTCATTAACATGTCTCTCTCTCTGTGCTATAGACTCAGGAGAGGTCTCTCCATGGTGTCTGGAGTTGAACACTCTCCACCGCAGTCGTCTTCACGCATCACTTCCTCCCTCCGCCTCGGCACACTATTGGCCCAAAGCCAGAACAGAACTAGGTTTCAATATCATTAATAATGTATGATAACACCATTATCCTTAAATGATGATTAATATCTTTGTAGTCCGGAGGAACCACATTCTATTGATGACACCACATTAACATGGCTTCATGGGTTATTCACAACACACACACCACACACACACACCACACACACACCACACACACAAACACACACACACAAACACACACACACACACACACACTCCAAACACACAACACACCACACACACACCACACACACACACACACACACTCCAAACACACAACACACCACACACACACACACCACACACACACACACACACACACACACACTCCAAACACACCACACACACAAAACACACACACTCCAAACACACAACACACACACATAACCTAGTTACCTAGTGGTTAGAGCGTTGGTTATGTATATGTTATACTATGTAGCCTGTGGTTAACCTACACCTGGTTGGGGCAGCAGGTAACCTAGTTACCTAGTGGTTAGAGTGTTGGACTAGTAACCAGCAGGTAGCCTAGTGGTTAGAGCGTTGGACTAGTAACCAGCAGGTAGCCTAGTGGTTAAAGCGTTGGACTAGTAACCAGCAGGTAGCCTAGTGGTTAGAGCGTTGGACTAGTAACCAGCAGGTAGCCTAGTGGTTAGAGCGTTGGACTAGTAACCAGCAGGTAGCCTAGTGGTTAAAGCGTTGGACTAGTAACCAGCAGGTAGCCTAGTGGTTAAGCGTTGGACTAGTAACCAGCAGGTAGCCTAGTGGTTAAAGCGTTGGACTAGTAACCAGCAGGTAGCCTAGTGGTTAGAGTGTTGGACTAGTAACCACTAGTAACCAGCAGGTAGCCTAGTGGTTAGAGTAGGTAGCCTAGTAACCAGCAGGTAGCCTAGTGGTTAGAGCGTTGGACTAGTAACCAGCAGGTAGCCTAGTGGTTAGAGTGTTGGACTAGTAACCAGCAGGTAGCCTAGTGGTTAGAGCGTTGGACTAGTAACCAGCAGGTAGCCTAGTGGTTAGAGTGTTGGACTAGTAACCAGAGGGTAGCCTAGTGGTTAGAGTGTTGGACTAGTAACCAGCAGGTAGCCTAGTGGTTAGAGTGTTGGACTAGTAACCAGCAGGTAGCCTAGTGGTTAGAGTGTTGGACTAGTAACCAGCAGGTAGCCTAGTGGTTAGAGCGTTGGACTAGTAACCAGCAGGTATCCTAGTGGTTAGAGTGTTGGACTAGTAACCAGCAGGTAGCCTAGTGGTTAGAGCGTTGGACTAGTAACCAGCAGGTAGCCTAGTGGTTAAAGTGTTGGACTAGTAACCAGCAGGTAGCCTAGTGGTTAGAGTGTTGGACTAGTAACCAGCAGGTAGCCTAGTGGTTAGAGCGTTGGACTAGTAACCAGCAGGTAGCCTAGTGGTTAAAGCGTTGGACTAGTAACCAGCAGGTAGCCTAGTGGTTAGAGTGTTGGACTAGTAACCAGCAGGTAGCCTAGTGGTTAGTGTTTGACTAGTAACCAGCAGGTTGCTAGATCGAATCCCCGAGCTGACAAGGTACAAATCTGTCGTTCTGAACAAGGCAGTTAAACCCACTTGTTTAGGGCCGTCACTGAATATAAGAATGTGTTTTTAACTGACAGGTAGCCGAGTTAAATAAAAGATACAATATAAATGGTGGGTTTAAGTATACAAAACATTAAGAACACCTGCTCTTTCCAGGACACAGACTGAGCCAGGTGAATCCAGGTGAAATCTATGATCCCTTGTTGATGTCACCTGTTAAATCCACTTCAATCAGTGTAGAAGACGAGACCTGGTTGAAGAAGGATATTTAAGCCTTGAGACATGGACTGTGTGTGTACCATTCAGAGGGTGAATGAGCAAGACAAATATATTGAAGTGCCTTTGAACAGGGTTTGGTAGTAGGTAACCAGGCACACCAGTGGTTGAGTGTTCAAGAACTGCAACGCTGCTGGGTTTTTCACTCTCCACATTAGCCGTGTGGATCAAGAATGTTCCACCACCAAAATGTCATCCAGCCAACTTGACAACTGTGGGAAGCATTAGAGTCAGCATGTAACCAGCATCCCTGTGGAACGCTTTTTACACCTTGTAGTCTAGAGAGTGACATGGACCAGCATCCCTCTGGAACAAGGCTTTAAACACCTTGAGTCCTAGGACCAGCATCCCTGTTGGGACGTTTTTAACTGACTTACCGAGTTAAATAAAGATACAATTAAATGGTGGGTTTAAGTATACAAAACACGAACACCTGCTCTTTCCAGGACACAGACTGACCCTGTGAATCCAGGGACCAGATCCCTGTTGATGTCACCTTTAAATCCAGTCAATCACTGGACCAGCATCCCTGTTGGAACGATATTTAAGCCTTGAGACATGGATTGTGTGTGTGTACCATTCAGAGGGTGAATGGACCAGACATCCCTATTGGGAAGTGCCTTTGAACAGGGTTTGGTAGTATGGACCAGCATCCGGGTTGGAGTCAAGCTTCTACACCTGCTGGGTTTTTTTAATTTTCCGTGTTCAGAATCACCACCAAAATGGGTCATCCAGCAACTTGACATACAGTGGTTAAATTGTGAGTCAACATGGACCAGCATCCCTGTGGGGGCTTTCTACACCATGGAGTCTTCATGGACCAGCATCCCATGTTGGTGACTGCTTTCTCTACCTCTGGGTAGAGTCATACCTGGGTGACTGCCTTGTTTTCAACATGGACCAGCATCCCTGTTGGGACGCTTTCTACACCTTAAATACCTGGACCAGCATCCCTGACGCTTTCTACCTTGTGAGTCACTCAGCATCCCTGGGGACTGCTTCTGAATACCTTGTAGAGTCAACATGGACCAGCATCCCTGTTGGGACTGCCTTTCTACCCTCTCTCGGACCATACCTGGGGACTGCCTTGTCTAGTCTCACGGACCAGCATCCCTGGTTGACTGCCTTCTCTACCTCTCTCTCTCATACCTGGGTGACTGCCTTCTCTGTCCTCTCTCTGTTGAGATTCTCTCCCTCCATCCCACTGCCTTGTAGAGTCTCCATCCCTCTCTCTCCTCTCCTCTGGGAGATTCTCTGTCTCTCTCCATCCCGGCCACAGCAGCAGCAGCAGCCCTGCCATCTGCTCTGACCTGTGTGAACCTCTCCTTCTCCTTTTGTTTCTCTCCAACCCTATATTCCTCTCTCCCATATGCAGGGTTAAATATTCAAAGGTGTTTTTCTGTCTGTGTCTCTCTCTGTCATTCTGCTCAAATTGGTCTGACTGTTAAATACAGGACCATGTTAATGTTGGCCTCAGGAACACATGGGTATGCATGTGAATAGGGGTTAACATTGTGATGTTAGGGCCTGAGGAATGGTAACATACGTTAGTCTGCCTGGGGAACACTCATACCTGTTAGGGCCTTCGACCATGTTAGGGCTCTGACCTGGGAACACCGACCACGTTAGGGCCTGAGATTCTCTCCCTCCATGTTAGGGCCTGAGGAACACTCTCCATGTTAGGGCCTGAGGAACTCTCGACCTCTCTGAGATTCTCTGAACACACAACCATGTTAGGGCCTGAGGAACACACAACCATGTTAGGGCCTGAAGAACACTCGACCATGTTAGGGCCTGAGGAACACACAACCATGTTCCCAGGGCCTGAAGAACACTCGACCATGTTAGGTCATTCTGCTCAAATTGGAACACAGGACCACGTTAGGGCCTGAGGAACACACGACCACGTTAGGGCCTGAGGAACACATGACCATGTTAGGGCCTGAGGAACACATGACCATGTTAGGGCCTGAAGAACACACGACCATGTTAGGGCCTGAGGAACACACGACCATGTTAGGGCCTGAGGAACACACGACCATGTTAGGGCCTGAGGAACACACGACCACGTTGGGACCTGAGGAACACACAACCACGTTAGGGCCTGAGGAACACACGACCACGTTAGGGCCTGAGGAACACACGACCATGTTAGGACCTGAGAAACACATGACCATGTTAGGGCCTGAAGAACACACGACCACGTTAGGGCCTGGGGAACACACGACCATGTTAGGGCCTGAGGAACACACGACCACGTTAGGGCCTGAGGAACACACGACCACGTTAGGGCCTGAGGAACACACGACCACGTTAGGGCCAAGACCACACCTCTTTAGGTTGACTGAATAACATTGTGTGTGTGTGATGGGAAACAGTGCCCTGTGACATAACAGGGATAAATCCCTGTGAGTTCACTCTGCACCTGAGTCCACCACACACCTGTACAGGCAGCGAAGGGGGGGGGAGTATACCTGGGCTAAATTCTCTCCCCTCTATTTCTCTTCCGTCCCAACGGCATCCCTTAGTTATACAGTGCCTTGCGAAAGTATTCGGCCCCCTTGAACTTTGCGACCTTTTGCCACATTTCAGGCTTCAAGCATAAAGATATAAAACTGTATTTTTTTGTGAAGAATCAACAACAAGTGGGACACAATCATGAAGTGGAACGACATTTATTGGATATTTCAAACTTTTTTAACAAATCAAAAACGGAAAAATTGGGCGTGCAAGATTATTCAGCCCCCTTAAGTTAATACTTTGTAGCGCCACCTTTTGCTGCGATTACAGCTGTAAGTCGCTTGGGGTATGTCTCTATCAGTTTTGCACATCGAGAGACTGAAATGTTTTCCCATTCCTCCTTGCAAAACAGCTCGAGCTCAGTGAGGTTGGATGGAGAGCATTTGTGAACAGCAGTTTTCAGTTCTTTCCACAGATTCTCGATTGGATTCAGGTCTGGACTTTGACTTGGCCATTCTAACACCTGGATATGTTTATTTTTTAACCATTCCATTGTAGATTTTGCTTTATGTTTTGGATCATTGTCTTGTTGGAAGACAAATCTCCGTCCCAGTCTCAGGTCTTTTGCAGACTCCATCAGGTTTTCTTCCAGAATGGTCCTGTATTTGGCTCCATCCATCTTCCCATCAATTTTAACCATCTTCCCTGTCCCTGCTGAAGAAAAGCAGGCCCAAACCATGATGCTGCCACCACCATGTTTGACAGTGGGGATGGTGTGTTCAGGGTGATGAGCTGTGTTGCTTTTACGCCAAACATAACGTTTTGCATTGTTGCCAAAAAGTTCCATTTTGGTTTCATCTGACCAGAGCACCTTCTTCCACATGTTTGGTGTGTCTCCCAGGTGGCATGTGCCAAACTTTAAACGACACTTTTTATGGATATCTTTAAGAAATGGCTTTCTTCTTGCCACTCTTCCATAAAGGCCAGATTTGTGCAATATACGACTGATTGTTGTCCTATGGACAGAGTCTCCCACCTCAGCTGTAGATCTCTGCAGTTCATCCAGAGTGATCATGGGCCTCTTGGCTGCATCTCTGATCAGTCTTCTCCTTGTATGAGCTGAAAGTTTAGAGGGACGGCCAGGTCTTGGTAGATTTGCAGTGGTCTGATACTCCTTCCATTTCAATATTATCGCTTGCACAGTGCTCCTTGGGATGTTTAAAGCTTGGGAAATCTTTTTGTATCCAAATCCGGCTTTAAACTTCTTCACAACAGTATCTCGGACCTGCCTGGTGTGTTCCTTGTTCTTCATGATGCTCTCTGCGCTTTTAACGGACCTCTGAGACTATCACAATGCAGGTGCATTTATACGGAGACTTGATTACACAGGTGGATTGTATTTAACATCATTAGTCATTTAGGTCAACATTGGATCATTCAGAGATCCTCACTGAACTTCTGGAGAGAGTTTGCTGCACTGAAAGTAAAGGGGCTGAATAATTTTGCACGCCCAATTTTTCAGTTTTGATTTGTTAAAAAGTTTGAAATATCCAATAAATGTCGTTCCACGTCATGATTGTGTCCCACTTGTTGTTGATTCTTCACAAAAAAAATACAGTTTTATATCTTTATGTTTGAAGCCTGAAATGTGGCAAAAGGTCACAAAGTTCAAGGGGGCCAAATACTTTCGCAAGGCACTGTATAGTCTAACCACTGACAGATAGGTTAACTGTCTGGTATCTGGGGGTTATATAGTCTAACCACTAACAGATAGGTTAACTGTCTGGTATCTGGGGGTTATATAGTCTAACCACTAACAGATAGGTTAACTGTCTGGTATCTGGGGGGTTATATAGTCTAACCACTAACAGATAGATTAACTGTCTGGTATCTGGGGGTTATATAGTCTAACCACTAACAGATAGGTTAACTGTCTGGTATCTGGGGGGTTATATAGTCTAACCACTAACAGATAGGTTAACTGTCTGGTATCTGGGGGGGGTATATAGTCTAACCACTAACAGATAGGTTAACTATCTGGGGGGGTTATATAGTCTAACCACTAACAGATAGGTTAACTGTCTGGTATCTGGGGGTTATATAGTCTAACCACTAACAGATAGGTTAACTGTCTGGTATCGTAGCCTGTGTCCTGTGCACATAAACCTGGTGTGTTGAATAGGTGTTCTCTCTCTCTCTGCTGCTTTAGGCCAGGACCAGACTTCTCTCTCTCTCTCTGCTGCTTTAGGCCAGGACCAGACTTCTCTCTCTCTCTCTCTGCTGCTATAGGCCAGGACCAGACTTCTCTCTCTCTCTCTCTGGTGCTTTAGGCCAGGACCAGACTCTCTCTCTCTCTGATGCTATAGGCCAGGACCAGACTTCTCTCTCTCTCTCTGCTGCTATAGGCCAGGACCAGACTTCTCTCTCTCTCTCTGCTGCTGCCAGGACCAGACTTCTCTCTCTCTCTCTGCTGCTATAGGCCAGGACCAGACTTCTCTCTCTCTCTCTGCTGCTATAGGCCAGGACCAGACTTCTCTCTCTCTCTCTGCTGCTATAGGCCAGGACCAAGCTGATTGACCCTGTTTAAACATCAACACTTCTCTCCCCCCTCTCTCTCTCTCTCTCTCTCTCCCCCTCCCTCCCCCTCCCTCTCTCCCTCCTCCCTCCCTCCCTCTATCTCTCTCTCTCTCCCCTCCCTCCCCCTCCCTCTCTCCCTCCCTCCCTCCCCTCTCCCTCCCTCCTCCCTCTCCCTCCCTCTCTCCCCTCTCCCTCCCTCCCCCCCCTCCCCTCCCTCTCCCTCCCTCCCCCTCCCTCCCTCCCTCCCTCCCCCTCCCCTCCCCCTCCCTCCCCCTCTCCCTCCCCTCTCCCCCCTCCCCCTCCCCTCTCTCTCCCTCCCTCCCTCCCCTCCCTCCCTCCTCTCCCTCCCCCTCCCCCTCCCTCTCCCCTCCCTCCCTCCCTCTCCTCTCTCCCTCCTATCTCTCTCCCTCCCTCTCTCTCTCCCTCCCTCCCCCTCCCGCTCCCTCCCTCCCTCCCCAGCTCCCCTCCCTCCCTCCCCCCTCTCTCCCTCCCCTCCCTCCCTCCCTCTCTCCCTCCCTCCCTCCCCCCCCCTCCTCCCCTGCCCTCCCCCTCCCTCTCTCCCTCCCTCCCTCCCCCTCCCTCTCTCCCTTCCCCCCCCCCTCCCTCTCTCCCTCTCTCCCTCTCTCTCTATCTCTCCCTCCCCCCTCCCTCTCTCCCTCCCTCCCTCCCCTCCCTCTCTCCCTCCTCCCCCTCCCTCCCCTCTCCCTCCCTCCCTCCCTCCCCCTCCCCTCTCTCCGCCCTCCCTCCCCCTCTCCCTCCCTCCCTCCCCTCTCCCTCCCTCTCCCCTCCCTCCTCCCTCCCTCCCCCTCTCCCTCCCTCCCTCCCTCCCCCTCTCCCTCCCTCCCCCTGTCCATGTTGGTGAGCAGAGACTCAGTCAGATGTAAGAACTGTGCCTCTACAACGTGACTGGCTCCGAGAGCACGGAAGGGGACAGAAGAGAAGATGTAGATTCATTTTGATTTCTCATTAAAGTGTTACTGGATGCACCACAATACACCGACGACCCCTACTGGCGGGACCCGGGACTGCAGCCACCTATCGGCCCGGCTGCTTGCTCTGCGGAATGTAGGACAAAACATATTCTCTCTCGGTCTCTCTCTCTCTCTCTCTCTCTCTCTCTCTGTCTCAATTCAATTCAAATTCAAGGGCTTTATTGGCATGGGAAACATGTGTTAACATTGCCAAAGCAAGTGAGGTAGATAATATACAAAAAATCTCTCTCCAGCGAGTCAAGTTGTATGTGGGCGTGGGTGACAGATCCTGACATAAGAGACCCATATAGCATGCTGGGGGCCGTTGGGCAATGCGTACATAGACGAGTGATGTTTAACACGGAACCGGATCAAAGTTGGCATGAGCTGAACTTTAAGCATTTACTCTTGCGACACAGTGTTGCTATTTGACCAATTGAAGCTCACTATAGTTTCCATTCACCTTACTAGGATTGGCTGTTGATACCTGGCACTGTACCATGCCTGTTTTACTAGCACCAACATGAAAAACGGAAAAAGCACAGCGTGGCCATCCGAAATTTACGCGTTACTATTATCTCGGCCGTGACTGATCAAATGGTTGGGTTCAATATTCTTTAAAACAAATCAACAGTATTTGGTCTCTCTCGGTCATTCAGAGCCTGTAGCCTTGCTGGACCACCGACACACGCAAAAGGAAGTTCTGAGGCTGAATGGAAAACCGATGGACAGCAGAAACCCGCAGTGTCGACGAGGAGAGCCAATGAGGGAAGAAGTGTAACCCCTGTAGCATCTGTTCTCACCGTCTCTTCTCCTCCCCGAAAATCCCACACGCTTCATTCCCACATCATGTTCTCTCAGCGAAGGGTTCGCGTTAATGGGGGGGTTGAACAATTCATTCGTTTCCCCTCCTGTCTCACGTAATGCTTGCAGCATCCGCACAAACCCCAGGAGCTCTAGACAGCGGCGAGATCGAGGGCAGGCAGATACAGAGGGTGTTTGTCTTATTGTATTTTTACCGGGGGCTCCGGTGCGCTGTTTAGTCTTCAGAGAGAGATGCTCGTCCTGCGCTCCGCTCACATGATTATGACACGAGTCTGCAACAAGATCACTCTGCTCACACACACACATATAGGTACCGAAACGGAACAACGACTCCGTTTATTCCACCAGTTACAGATGTAGGATCTTAATTTGAGCCAGTTTGCTACAGCAGGAAAGTAATCCTGCAGCAACAGGACATGTGAATCATTATGTGGATTATAATTCATGGATATTTTTGTACGGGGTTGATCCATTTTTTTTCTTCAGGGCAAATCAAGTCTGAATTTTCAAAGTGGAAATTACTAATTTTAGAAGCTTTTTTAAAGGAAAAGAAACTACAAGTTTAGCATTTCTTGCTGTGAAGGGATATTCTCAGGAACAAAATTGTGATCAAATTACAATCCTACATCTGTGTTGGGTTGTTCTTAAAACCACAACTAGATATTTAGCAGGGGGGGTAGAGGGGGTTATATTGGGGTGGTAGGGTGATATGTAGAGGGGGTTATATTGGGGGAGTAGGGTGATATGTAGAGGGGTTATATTGGGGTGGTAGGGTGATATGTAGAGGGGTTATATTGGGGTGGTAGGGTGATGTGTAGAGGGGGTTATATTGGGGTGGTAGGGTGATATGTAGAGGGGGTTATATTGGGGTGGTAGGGTGATATGTAGAGGGGGTTATATTGGGGTGGTAGGGTGATATGTAGAGGGGGTTATATTGGGGGTGGTAGGGTGATATGTAGAGGGGGTTGGGGTGGTAGGGGGTATATGTAGAGGGTGGGGTTATATTGGGGTGGTAGGGTGATATGTAGAGGGGGTTATATTGGGGTGGTAGGGTGATGTGTAGAGGGGTTATATTGGGGTGGTAGGGTGATATGTAGAGGGGGTTGTATTGGGGTGGTAGGGTGATGTAGAGGGGTTATATTGGGGTGGTAGGGTGATATGTAGGGGGTTATATTGGGGTGGTAGGGTGATATGTAGAGGGGGTTATATTGGGGTGGTAGGGTGATGTGAGGGGGTTATATTGGGGTGGTAGGGTGATATGTAGAGGGGGTTATATTGGGGTGGTAGGGTGATATGTAGAGGGGGTTATATTGGGGTGGTAGGGTGATATGTAGAGGGGTTATATTGGGGTGGTAGGGTGATGTGTAGAGGGGGTTATATTGGGGTGGTAGGGTGATATGTAGAGGGGGTTATATTGGGGTGGTAGGGTGATGTGTAGAGGGGTTATATTGGGGTGGTAGGGTGATATGTAGAGGGGGTTATATTGGGGTGGTAGGGTGATATGTAGAGGGGTTATATTGGGGTGGTAGGTGATATGTAGAGGGGTTATATTGGGTGGTAGGGTGATATGTAGAGGGGTTATATTGGGGTGGTAGGGTGATATGTAGAGGGGGTTATATTGGGGTGGTAGGGTATGTAGAGGGGTTATATTGGGGTGGTAGGGTGATATGTAGAGGGGGTTATATTGGGGTGGTAGGGTGATATGTAGAGGGGGTTATATTGGGGTGGTAGGGTGATATGTAGAGGGGGGGGGTTATATTAGAGGGGGGTGGTAGGGTGATATGTAGAGGGGGTTATATTGGGGTGGTAGGGTGATATGTAGAGGGGGTTATATTGGGGTGGTAGAGTGATATGTAGAGGGGGTTATATTGGGTGGTAGGGTGATATGTAGAGGGGGTTATATTGGGGTGGTAGGGTGATATGTAGAGGGGGTTATATTGGGGTGGTAGGGTGATATGTAGAGGGGGTTATATTGGGGTGGTAGGGTGATATGTAGAGGGGGTTATATTGGGGTGGTAGGGTGATATGTAGCAGGATAGGGGAGAGAAGGGGTTATAGGTTGATATGTAACCTAACCAGGACAAAGGTGGTTGTGGGTAATGGTACCTCTGTGCACCCATGGTAACCTACAGGCTGGGGGTTTAGTTCTGAAGCACAGTTGATCACAATGAAATCAAAGACAAAAAGAGCTGAGCTTTCCCTACCACACACACACACACACACACACACACACACACACACACACACACACACACACACACACACACACACACACACACACACACACACACACACACACACACACACACACACACACAGCCTAGTGCTCGCTGCACTTTGGAGAGTCAAGGCACGGTAAGGCTATGCGTAAAACGGGGCAGCCTATCGCTACCGTTGAAAAACGCAACAGTAATGTCGATAATGAAAACATGAATAGACAAGAGAGAGACAGACCTGGGGAACCTGCAGGGGGACATGGACACTGACAGAAAGACATATTACACAGGGACATACTTACAGCCTCTCCCTTTCATAGAGCTTCAGAACAGCGGGGTGATGAGGTGACATTACAACAGCCCAGCCGGTTCCCCCGCGTCCTCTGGAACTCAAACCAAATGAAGACAAGCGTTTATTCCTTCTTTCCTTCCTTCCTTCCCGAGGTATAGAATATTAATCCTGTTGTTAACTCCACACACACCGCTGAGAAAGAGCAGCACAATCACTGTAATCCAATAGGGCTCATTGTGTACCGTGTTCCTTGGTCCGCCGCGGTACAAATATCCCAGTCCAACATCTTCCAGTCGAACGTAAGTCCCTTTTCCACACACCCCTTGTCTTCTCCTTCTCCCGTGGTCTTCTTTCTCGTCCTATCCCAGCTGCGAGCAGCGAGCCGAGCTGCCCTGCACGCAACGCACACGGTAGGACTGACTACAACGTGTTTGTGTGCGTGAGTACGTGCGTGTGAGTGAGTGAGTGCGCTCTGCAGAAGAGGGACTGGCTGCTGGAAGGATGGACGGACCGACGGTGCCTGCGCTGCTCGCTGTGCTGGCTCCCACCCCACTGGCCACAAACGTCTAGTTTTGATTTACATTTGGTTGAGCTGTCAATCTAATTCGACGTGAAATCAACAAGAAATGTCATTGGATTTGGGAGAAAAAAAAAATGAAAATGCCCTTTTGTGTTGATGACTTTTTTACAAATCCAATTAGTTTTCCACGTTGATTCAACATCATCACAGTGATGTTGTTGTTGTTGGTTTGAATGACGTGAGAAACAACGTTGATTCAACCTGTTTTTTTTTTTGTTGCCCGGTGGATCTGCTCGGTGCTTGTTCCTTCAGAACTGAGACGACTTCCGTCACACAAACACCCTGCTGAACTCCGGTTTCAGCGCAATGAACTAGATAACACAACGCAGGCAGCATCAACTTCTATCACCGGAAGACGATCCTTAGAACGTTTTTATTATAATAAATGACGATACATTTTTTTCAGACCTTGTAAGGAACCACTGCTTTTATGTCATATTTTATTATTTGTTTTTGTTTTGTGATTGGCTGACATGAAGGTGTTTTGTTTTGTGATTGGCTGACATAAAGGTGAAATTAAAGTAATGCACCAGAATAGCCTAATTCTTCTCCTTTTTTTCTGTCGTCGTTTTCTTCTAATCTTTCTGTTTTCTATCCTTCTATATCAGGATGTGGATGTGGAGTCTGTCGGCCAGGGGTGCCTCTCAGTGACGTAGAATAGCTGTCATTTAAATTTCACATGCCGCCTGCCGTCAAAAGCACCCCCTCCCCCAACCCCTCCCTTTCTCTCTGCAGAACTCTTGTATGGAGTCTGCTACTGCACTCTGGAGAAAGAAGGGAGAGATGCAGCGAGAGGGAGAGGGATGGAGAGAGAGAGGGGGAGAGAGGGAGAGAGATGCAGCAAGAGGGAGAGATGCAGTGAGATGGAGAGAGAGAGAGGGAGAGATGCAGTGAGATGGAGAGAGAGTAGGGGAAAGAGAGAGAGGGAAACAGAGGGGGAGGGAAAGGGAAAGAGATGGAGAAAGAGAGAGAGAGGGAAACAGAGGTGGAGAGAGATGTAGCGAGATGGAGAGAGAGTAGGGGAAAGAGAGAGAGATGGAGAAAGAGAGAGAGGGAAACAGAGGGGCAGAGAGATGCAGAGAGATGGAGAGAGAGGGAAAGGGAGAGAGGGAAACAGAGGGCAGAGAGATGCAGAGAGATGGTGAGAGAGGGAAAGGGAGAGAGGGAAACAGAGGGGCAGAGAGATGCAGAGAGATGGGAGAGAGGGAAAGGGAGAGAGGGAAACAGAGGGCAGAGAGATGCAGAGAGAGATGAAATACCCAGCAGCCTTTCCATGTGCTGCATCTAGAGCCGTTATTACAGACCTGGTTCCTTCCTGGACCACAACCCTGCCGTGGCCGCGAGTCCCATAAGACAACTGGCCCAGCGTCGTCCGGCTTTAGGGGAGGGTTTGACTGGTGGGGGCTTTACTTGGTTCTAGTGACTCCTTGTGGCGGGCCGGGTGCCTGCAGGCTGACCCCAGTAGCCAGTTGAAAACAGTGTTTCCTGATTAAGACGTTGGTCTTAATCAGCGTTATTGATTATTAATGATATTTCAAAACCATGTATTCATGGAACAATTATTTTCTCGTATTCAACGTTCTGACCGCGTAGCCTATAGCATCCTACAGCATTACCCAGACCAGGAGACATATGCTAGTAAATTGTTACCTACCTAAAGATCAGTAGACCTATGGTGCGGCTGGATTTCGGGTGGATTAAGGACGCGTGACTTCACCTCTCCCCGAGCCCGTCGGGGGAGTCGTAGCGATGAGACAAGATCTAATAAATGAAAACCCAGCAGCGTTGCAGTTCTTTACACCATCTTGGCACCTACTACCATATCCAGTTCAAA
Organism: Oncorhynchus tshawytscha; assembly: GCF_018296145.1. Classification (NCBI taxonomy): domain Eukaryota; kingdom Metazoa; phylum Chordata; class Actinopteri; order Salmoniformes; family Salmonidae; genus Oncorhynchus; species Oncorhynchus tshawytscha. The sequence continues at coordinate 43,694 of NW_024608412.1, forward strand.
GGGCACTTCAATATTTTGTCTTGTCCATGTCATACTCTGAATGGCACACATACACAATCCAGGTCTCAATTGTCTCATAGCTTAAAAATCCTTCCTTCAACCAGGTCTCCTCCCCTTCTTCTACAGTAATTGAAGTGGATTTAACAAGTGACACCTATAAGGGATCATAGCTTTCACCTGGATTCACCTGGTCAGTCTGTCATGGAAAGAGAATGTGTTCTTAATGTTTAGTATACTCTCTGTCTCTCTCTCTCTCTCTCTCGCTCTCTCTCTCTCTCTCTCTCTGTCTCTCTGTCTCTCTCTCTCTCTCTCTCTCTCTCTCGCTCTCTCTCTCTCTCTCTCTCTCTCTCTCTCTCTCTCTCTCTCTCTCTCATACACACACTTGGACGTGTTCCAACCTTTTCTGGGATCAGAGAAGAGAGAAGGTTCTGGTGCAGAGCCCATGGCAACACATCTGACTGTCCATCGACCCCGGAGAGAAGAGCTCAATTCCCCATGGCCACATATCTTACTTTCCATCGACAGAGGAGACAGAGGTTCAATTCTCCATGGCCATAACTCCTACCTCCTCTCTCTAATTGGCTGCTTCATAATGTCAACTCCTAAACATAACTCCTCCTCCCTCCTCTCTCTAATTGGCTGTAACATAATGTCAAAAAAACATGATTCCTACCTCCTCTCTCTAATTGGCTGTAACATAATGTCAGTAAAACATAACTCCTCCCTCCTCTCTCTAATTGGCTGTAACATGATGTCAATAAAACATGATTCCTACCTCCTCTCTCTAATTGGCTGCTTCATAATGTCAGTAAAACATAACTCCTACCTCCTCTCTCTAATTGGCTGCTTCATAATGTCAATAAAACATAACTCCTACCTCCTCTCTCTAATTGGCTGTAACATAATGTCAATTAAACAACTCCTACCTCCTCTCTCATTGGCTGTAATGTCAATTAAACAACTCCTACCTCCTCTCTCTAATTGGCTGTAACATAATGTCAATTAAAAACAATTCCTACCTCCTCTCTCTAATTGGCTGTAACATAATCCTACAATTAAACAAGAAAAAATGAATTTTTATTATAATTTTGTTTAATTATTGGAAAAAAATGAAGGTAAAAAAAAATCTATCCAAAAATAAAGTGCCATTCAAAACCAATCCACCAAAACATCTACAACACAACAACATGCCCCACTAGTTCACGATCAATACAAACATACCAACTGGCCTGTTGCCTGTCAGATCAATGCTGAGCTCACACGTCAGCTGGAACTAGGAAACTCTGAAACCCCTGACCTGCCAATTGGAACGTGACATGCATACAACTACAATCAGTCAACAAGTCGGAAAACCCAAGCACCCCCCCAGTCCCCCAGCCCTCCCAGTCAGCCCCTCCAGCACCCCCAGCCTCCCACAGCCACTCAACTCCCCCAGCCTCCCAGGTCCCCATACCCCCACAATTCCATAGACAAACATTGGCAAGAAAATGAAGATTTTTCAATGGCACCGTCATAGGATGCCACCTTTCCAACAAGTCAGTTTTAATTATCTGCCCTGTTAAAACCCAAAAGTGACCAGACACTGGTCTATACCGTCCCAGGTAGAGATGGTTCAAAAAAAGACACTGGTCTATACCTTCCCAAATAGAGATGGTTCAGGTTGGAGTCGAGAGGGAAAACTGGTCTATACCGTCCCAAGAGATGGTCTACAACACAGGGACAGACACTGGTCTATACCGTCCCAGGTAGAGATGGTTCAGGTTGAGTCGGGAATACAACACTGGTCTCTATTCAATGAAAACTGGCCTGTTGCCTGTCAGCTATGAATTATTGGTATCTCATACTAACGCCAGCTGGAACTATATATGTTGTTTCATCATGTCTGAAACAGGGGTGTATGTTGGCTATATAAACAACTTGGCTATATAAACGTGTATCATGCTATATAAAACAGGGTGTATCTTGGCAATAAACAGGGTGTATCTTCTATATAAACAAGTCGGAAATAAACAGGGTGTATCTTGGCATATAAACAGTCCCCCAGTATCTTGGCTATATAAACAGGGTGTATCAGCTATATAAACAGGGTGTATCCTATAAAAACAGCCCATATAAACAGGGTGTATCCATAAAACAGGGTGTATCCGGCTATATAAACAGGGTGTATCTTCCCCAGCCTCTATATAAACAGTGTATCCTATATAAACAGGGTGTATCCCCCAGGTGTATCTTGGCAATAAACAGGGTGTATCCATAAAAAAACATTGGCTCTCAACGAATGAAGAATGAACCCGACTGAACCAGCCATCAGTAGAGATCTATCGATTCACTTTATTTTTGCGTGGCACCGTCATTGATGCCACCTTATTCAGTGATTAAAGATTAAGTTTAAGTCATAATTTCTGACCTGTTAAAGTTTGCTACCCAGGTCAACTTTCTGAAGGCAGTGTAATGGGGCTGTTTGTCCTTTCTGTTTCTCCAACAGAGACCAGACACTGGGGCTATGCTGTCCTGGCAGGAGGGGGTATGGAGATTTGGTTCAGGTTAGTAAGTCGGACAGTAGTAAACAGGGTAGTAAACCAGGACTGTAATAAATCCAGGAGGGTAGTAAATCCAGGTCCAGAGATAAATCCAGGACTGTAGAAAATCCAGGACTGTAGTAAATCCATGACTGTAGTAAACACTGTAGTAAATCCAGGACTGTAATCAATCTAGGTAGAGATGGTTCCAGGTTGGTAGTAAAGGGACAGTAAACAGGACTGTAGTCTAGGACAGTAGTCCCAGGTAAATCCAGGACTGGTTCAGGTTGATAAATCGGGTAGTAAACCAGACACTGGTCTCTATTCAATGAGATAACTGACTGTAGACAACAGACTGTAGTCTCCAGGCTATAAATCCAGGAGGGTAGCAAATCCAGGACTTTCATACTAATCTTAAACCTGTAGTAAATCCATTCAATAGTAAATATGTTGTTAAATCATGTCTGTAGTAAATCCAGGAGGGTATGAAAATCAAGGCTATACTAAAACAGGGGTGTATTAAATCCAGGACTGTATATAAATCCAGGAATGTAGATAAATCTTGGCTATATAAATCCAGGAAGGTAGCAAATCCAGACTGTGGTAAATCCAGGAGGGTAGTAAAACAGGGTGTATCTTGGCTAGGGTAGTAAACAGGAATTTTGTAAATCAGGAGGGTACAAAAAGGAGGGCAAATCCAGTGGTAGATAAATCCAGTGTACTGTAGTAAATCCAGGAGGGTAGCAAATCCAGGACTGTGGTAAATCCAGGAGGGTAGTAAATCCAGGACTTTAGTAAATCCAGGAGGGTAGTAAATCCAGGAATTTAGTAAATCCAGGACTGAAGTAAATCCAGGAGGGTATTAAATCCAGACGGTAGTAAATCCAGGACTATATAAACAGGACTGTAGTAAATCTTGGACTGTAGTAAAAAATAGAAAATGGACTTTAGTAAATCCAGGAGGGTATTAAATCCAGGACGGTATATAAACAGGAATGTAGATAAATCCAGGACTGTAGTAAATCCAGGACCAGCAAATCCAGGAGGGTAGTAATCCAGGAGGGATAAAATCCAGTGCTGTAGATAAATCCAGGACTGTTAAATCCAGGACTGTAGTAAATCCAGGAGGGTACAAACCAGGACAGTAGTAAATCCAGATGGATAAATCCAGAGGGTAGTAAGTTTAGAGGGTAATAACTCTGACTGTAGTAAATCCAGGAGGGTATTAAATGACTGTAGATAAATCCAGGACTGTAGTAAATCCAGGACTGTAGCAAATCCAGGAGGGTAATAAATCCAGGACTGTAATAAACCACTTTCTGTAGTAAATCCAGGACTGTAATAAATCCAGGACTGTAGTAATCCAGGGGGCTGTTTGTAAATCCCTTTCAGGAGGGTTTCTCCAACTGTAGTAAATCCAGGAGGGTATTAAATCCAGGACTGTAGATAAATCCAGGACTGGGCATAAACATGCATGTAGTGGCAGGAGGGTAGTAAATCCAGGGTAGATAAATTTGTAGTAAATCCATGACTGTAGTAAATCCAGGACTGTAAATCAATCCAGGACTGTAGTAAATCCAGGAGGGTATTAAATCCAGGACTGTAGTAAATCCAGGAAGGTAGTAAATCCAGGACTGTAGTAAATCCAGGACTGAAATAAATCCTGAAAATCCAGGCAAATCCAGGACAGTAGTAAATCCAGGAGGGTAATAAATCCAGGACTGTAATAAATCCAGGACTGTAGATAAATCCAGGACTGTAGTAAATCCAGGACTGTAGTAAATCCAGGGGGTAATAAATCCAGGACTGTAGATAACTCCAGGACTGTAGATAAATCCAGGACTGTAGTAAATCCAGGACTGTAGTAAATCCAGGAGGGTAGCAAATCCAGGACTGTGGTAAATCCAGGAGGGTAGTAAATCCAGAATTTAGTAAATCCAGGACTGTAGTAAATCCAGGAGGGTATTAAATCCAGGACTGTAGTAAATCCAGGACTGTAGTAAATCCAGGACTGTAGTAAATCCAGGAGGGTAGAAAATCAAGGACTGTACTAAATCCAGGAGGTATTAAATCCAGGACTGTATATAAACCAGGAATGTAGATAAATCCAGGACTGTAGTAAATCCAGGAAGGTAGCAAATCCAGGACTGTGGTAAATCCAGGAGGGTAGTAAATCCAGGACTGTAGTAAATCCAGAGGGTAGTAAATCCAGGAATTTTGTAAATCCAGGAGGGTAGTAAACCAGGAGGGTAATAAATCCAGTGCTGTAGATAAATCCAGGACTGTAGTAAATCCAGGAGGGTAGCAAATCCAGGACTGTGGATCCTAGTAAACCAGGACTTTAGTAAATCCAGGAGGGTAGTAAATCCAGGAATTTAGTAAATCCAGGACTGAAGTAAATCCAGGAGGGTATTAAATCCAGGACGGTAGTAAATCCAGGACTGTATTAAATCCAGGACTGTAGTAAATCCAGGACTGTAGTAAATCCAGGAGGGTAGAAAATCCAGGACTGTAGTAAATCCAGGAGGGTATTAAATCCAGGACTGTATATAAATCCAGGAATGTAGATAAATCCAGGACTGTAGTAAATCCAGGACGGTAGCAAATCCAGGAGGGTAGTAAATCCAGGAGGGTAATAAATCCAGTGCTGTAGATAAATCCAGGACTGTAGTAAATCCAGGACTGTAGTAAATCCAGGAGGGTAATAAATCCAGGACAGTAGTAAATCCAGGATGGTAGTAAATCCAGGAGGGTAGTAAATCTAGGAGGGTAATACACACAGGACTGTAGTAAATCCAGGAGGGTATTAAATCCAGGACTGTAGATAAATCCAGGACTGTAGTAAATCCAGGACTGTAGTAAATCAGGAGGGTAATAAATCCAGGACTGTAATAAATCCAGGACTGTAGATAAAATCCAGGACTGTAGTAAATCCAGGACTGTAATAAATCCAGGACTGTAGTAAATCCAGGAGGGTATTAAATCCAGGACTGTAGTAAATCCAGGACTGTAGTAAATCCAGGAGGGTATTAAATCCAGGACTGTAGTAAATCCAGAGGTATTAAATCCAGGACTGTAGATAAATCCAGGACTGTAGATAAATCCAGGACTGTAGTAAATCCAGGAGGGTAGTAAATCCAGGACTGTAGATAAATCCAGGACTGTAGTAAATCCAGGACTGTAGTAAATCCAGGACTGTAGTAAATACAGGACTTTAATAAATCCAGGACTGTAGTAAATCCAGGAGGGTATTAAATCCAGGACTGTAGTAAATCCAGGACTGTAGTAAATCCAGGAAGGTATTAAATCCAGGACTGTAGTAAATCCAGGACTGTAGATAAATCCAGGACTGAAATAAATCCAGGAGGGTAGTAAATCCAGGCAGGTAGTAAATCCAGGACTGTAGTAAATCCAGGAGGGTAATAAATCCAGGACAGAAGTAAATCCAGGACTGTAGTAAATCCAGGAGAGTATTAAATCCAGGACTGTAGTAAATCCAGGACGGTAGTAAATCCAGGAGGTAGTAAATCGAGGAGGGTAATACATCCAGGACTGTAGTAAATCCAGGAGGGTATTAAATCCAGGACTGTAGTAAATCCAGGACTGTAGTAAATCCAGTACTGTAGTAAATCCAGGAGGGTAATAAATCCAGGACTGTAATAAATCCAGGACTGTAGATAAATCAGGACTGTAGTAAATCCAGTAGGGTAGTAAATCCAGGACTGTAGTAAATCCAGGACTGTAGTAAATCCAGGAGGTATTAAATCCAGGACTGTAGTAAATCCAGGAGGATATTAAATCCAGGACTGTAGATAAATCCAGGACTGTAGATAAATCCAGGACTGTAGTAAATCCAGGAGGGTAGTAAATCCAGGACTGTAGATAAATCCAGGACTGTAGTAAATCCCAGGACTGTAGTAAATCCAGGACTGTAGTAAATACAGGACTTTAATAAATCCAGGACTGTAGTAAATCCAGGAGGGTATTAAATCCAGGACTGTAGTAAATCCAGGACTGTAGTAAATCCAGGAAGGTATTAAATCCAGGACTGTAGTAAATCCAGGACTGTAGATAAATCCAGGACTGAAATAAATCCAGGAGGGTAAGTAAATCCAGGCAGGTAGTAAATCCAGGACTGTAGTAAATCCAGGACTGTAGTAAACTGAAATAAATCCAGGAGGGTAGTAAATCCAGGACGGTAGTAAGTCCAGGACTGTAGTAAATCCAGGAGGGTAATAATTCCAGGACTGTAGTAAATCCAGGAGGTAATAATTCCAGGACTGTAATAAATCCAGGACTGTAGTAAATCCAGGAGGGTAATACATCCAGGACTGTAGATAAATCCAGGACTGTAGTAAATCCAGGAGGTAATAAATCCAGGACTGTAAATAAATCCAGGAGGGTAGTAAATCCAGGACTGTAGTAAATCCAGGACGGTAGTAATTCCAGGAGGGTAGTAAATCTAGGAGGGTAGTAAATCCAGGACGGTAGTAAATCCAGGAGGGTAGTAAATCTGGCGGGTAATACATCCAGGACTGTAGTAAATCCAGGACTGTAGTAAATCCAGGAGGGTAATAAATCCAGGACTGTAGTAAATTGAAATAAATCCAGGAGGGTAGTAAATCCAGGACGGTAGTAAATCCAGGACTGTAGTAAATCCAGGAGGGTAATAATTCCAGGACTGTAGTAAATCCAGGAGGGTAATAATTCCAGGACTGTAGATAAATCCAGGACTGTAGTAAATCCAGGAGGGTAATAAATCCAGGACTGTAGATAAATCCAGGACGGTAGTAAATCCAGGAGGGTAATACATCCAGGACTGTAGTAAATCCAGGTTGGTATTAAATCCAGGACTGTAGATAAATCCTGGACTGTAGTAAATCCAGGACTGTAGTAAATCCAGGACGGTAGTAAATCCAGAGGGTAGTAAATCTAGGAGGGTAATACATCCAGGACTGTAGTAAATCCAGGAGGGTATTAAATCCAGGACTGTAGTAAATCCAGGACTGTAGTAAATCCAGGACTGTAGTAAATCCAGGAGGGTATTAAATCCAGGACTGTAGTAAATCCCAGGACTGTAGATAAATCCAGGACTGTAGTAAATCCAGGAGGGTAGTAAATCCAGGACTGTAGATAAATCCAGGACTGTAGTAAATCCAGGACTGTAGTAAATCCAGGAGGGTAGATAAATCCCAGGACTGTAATACATCCAGGACTGTAGTAAATCCAGGAGGGTAATAAATCCAGGACTCTAATAAATCCAGGACTGTAGTAAATCCAGGACTGTAGTAAATCCAGGACTGTAATAAATCCAGGACTGTCGTAAATCCAGGAGGGTATTAAATCCAGGACTGTAGTAAATCCAGGACTGTATAAATCCAGAGGGTATTAAATCCAGGACTGTAGTAAATCCAGGACTGTAGTAAATCCAGGACTGTAGTAAATCCAGGAGGGTGTAAATCCAGGACTGTAGTAAATCCAGGAGGGTATTAAATCCAGGACTGTAGTAAATCCAGGAGGGTAGGAATTCTAGGAGGGTAGTAAATCCAGGACTGTAGTAAATCCAGGACTGTCGTAAATCCAGGAGGGTAGAATTCTAGGAGGGTAGTAAATCCAGGACTTTAGTAAATCCAGGACTGTAGTAAATCCAGGAGGGTAATAAACCAGGACTGTAGTGTATCCAGGACTGTAGTAAATCCAGGACTGTAGTAAATCCAGGAGGGTAGTAAATCCAGGAGGGTAGTAAATCCAGGAGGGTAGTAAATGTTATGAATCATCTTCAATTGCAGTAGTTTACTAAATTTCTTTGTTGTAGGAGTGGATGTGAACATTTGTACATATCTGTGACAAACGGTTCTCCTCGGTTTCTTCATTCAGATCACGCTCTCATTTCTACCTTATTAGGTTCTGAACTACCAGGTAGACTTTCAATCAACCATTGATATAACTTGGTAATTAATTAATTTGGCTTAGCAGCTGTTGTCAGTATTCTTTCTGTGCTAGATGCCTTTGGTGCCAGACGCCTTGGTGTCAGATGCCTTTGGTGCAAGATGCCTTTGGTGCCAAATGCCTTTGTGCTAGATGCCTTTGGTGCCAGATGCCCTTGGTGCTAGATAGATGTCTTTGGTGCCAGATGCCTTTGGTGCTCGATGCCTTGGTGCTCGATGCCTTTGGTGTTAGATGCCTTTGGTTCTAGATGCCTTGGTTCTAGATGCATTTGTTTCCTAGATGCCTTTGGTTGAGATGCCTTTGGTGCTAGATGCCTTTGGTGCTAGATGCCTTTGGTGCTAGATACATATGGTGCTAGATGCCTTTGGTCTAGATGCCTTGGTGCTAGATGCCTTTGGTTCTAGATGCCTTTGGTTCTAGATGCCTTTGGTTCTAGATGCATTTGTTTCTAAGATGCCCTTGGTCTAGATGCCTTTGGTGCTAGATGCCTGGTTCTAGATGCCTTTGGTTCCAGATGCCTTTGGTTCTAGATACCTTTGGTGCCAGATGCCTTTGCTGGCCTTGGTTAGATGCCTTTGGTGCTAGATGCCTTTGGTGCTAGATGCCTTTGGTGCCAGATGCCTTTGGTGCTAGATGCCTTTGGTGGTAGATGCATATGGTGCTAGATGCCTTTGGTTCTAGATGCCTTTGGTGCCAGATGCCTTGGTGCTAGATGCCTTTGGTGCCAGATACCCTTGGTGCTGATAGATGTCTTTGGTGCCAGATGCCTTTGGTGCTAGATGCCTTTGGTGCTAGATGCCTTTGGTGCTAGATGCCTTGGTGTTAGATGCCTTTGGTGGAATGCCTTTGGTTCTAGATGCCTTGGTTCTAAGATGCCTTTGGTTCTCGATGCATTTGATTCTAGTGCCTTGGTCCAGATGCCTTTGGTTCTAGATGCCTTTGGTTCCAGATGCCTTGGTGCCAGATGCCTTTGGTTCTAGATGCCTTTGGTGCCAGATGCCTTTGCTGCATCTAGCCTTTTGGTGCTAGATGCCTTTGGTGCTAGATGCCTTTGATGCCTTTTGGTGCTAGATGCCTTGGTGCCAGATGCCTTTGGTTCTAGATGCCTTTGGTGCTAGATGCATATGGTGCTAGATGACTTTGGTTCTAGATGCCTTTGGTGCCAGATGCCCTTGGTGCTAGATAGATGCTTTGTGCCAGATTACTTTGGTGCTAAATGCCTTTGGTGCCAGATTCCTATTGTGCGAATTGCATTTGGTGCCAGATGCCTTTGGTGCCAGATGCCTTTGGTGCCAGATGCCTTTGGTGCTTCTAGCCTTTGGTGCCAGATGCCTTTGTTGCCAGATGCCTTTGGTGCTAGATGCCTTTGGATGCTTTGTGCCAGATGCCTTTGGTGCATCTAGCCTTTGGTGCCAGATGCCTTTGGTGCCAGATGCCTTTGGTGCTAGATGCCTTTGGGATGCCTTTGGTTCTAGATGCCTTTGGTTCTCGATGCATTTGTTTCTAGATGCCCTTGGTCTAGATGCCTTTGGTGCGAGATGCCTTTGGTTCTTGATGCCTTTGGTTCCAGATGCCTTTGGTTCTAGATGCCTTTGGTGCCAGATGCTTTTGCTGCATCTAGCCTTTGGTTCTAGATGCCTTTGGTGCTAGATGCCTTTGGTGCTAGATGCCTTGGTGCCAGATGCCTTTGTGCTAGATTACTTTGGTGCTAGATGCCTTTGGTTCTAGATGCCTTTGGTTCTAGATGCCTTTGGTTCTAGATGCATTTGTTTTCTAGATGCCCTGGTCTAGATTTGGTGCCAGATGCCTTTGGTGCTAGATGCCTTGGTGCTAGATGCCAGATGCCTTTGGTGGTGCTTTGGTGCTAGATGCCTTTGGTTCTAATGCCTTTGGTTCTAGATGCCTTTGTTTCTAGATGCCTTTGGTTCAGATGCCTTGGTCTAGATGCCTTGGTGCTAGATGCCTTTGGTTCCAGATGCCTTTGGTGCCAGATGCCCAGATGCCTTGGTGCCAGATGCCTTTGCTGCATCCAGCCTGGTGCTAGATGCCTTTGGTGCTAGATGCCTTTGGTGCCAGATGCCTTTGGTGCTAGATGCATGTGTTGCTAGATGCCTTTTGCTAGATGCCTTTGGTGCTAGATGCCTTGGTTCTAGATGCCTTGGTGCCAGATGCCTTGGTGCTAGATGCCTTTGGTGCCAGATGCCCTTGGTGCTAGATAGATGTCTTTGGTGCCAGATGCCTTTGGTGCTAGATGCCTTTGGTGCTAGATGCCTTTGGTGCTAGATGCCTTTGGTGTTAGATGCCTTTGGTGCTAGATGCCTTTGGTTCTAGATGCCTTTGGTTCTAGATGCCTTTGGTTCTCGATGCATTTGTTTCTAGATGCCCTTGGTCTAGATGCCTTTGGTGCGAGATGCCTTTGGTTCTTGATGCCTTTGGTTCCAGATGCCTTTGGTTCTAGATGCCTTTGGTGCCAGATGCCTTTGCTGCATCTAGCCTTTGGTGCTAGATGCCTTTGGTGCTAGATGCCTTTGGTGCCAGATGCCTTTGGTGCTAGATGCATTTGGTGCAAGATGCCTTTGGTGCTAGATGCCTTTGGTGCTAGATGCCTTGGTGCCAGATGCCTTTGGTGCTAGATTAGATGCATATGGTACTAGATGCCTTTGGTTCTAGATGCCTTGGTGCCAGATGCCCTTGGTGCCAGATAGATGCCTTTGGTGCCAGATGACTTTGGTGCTAAATGCCTTTGGTGCCCAGATTCTATTGTGCGAATTGCATTTGGTGCCAGATGCCTTTGGTGCCAGATGCCTTTGTTGCCAGATGCCTTTGGTGCATATAGCCTTTTGCCAGATGCCTTGGTGCCAGATGCCTTGGTGCTAGATGCCTTTGGTGCTAGATGCCTTTGGTGTTCGATGCCTTTGGTGTCAGATTCCTTTGGTGCCAGATGCCTTTGGTGCCAGATGCCTTGGTGCATCTAGCTGGTGCCAGATGCCTTTGCCTGATGCCTTGGTGCCAGATGCCTTTGGTGCCAGATTTGGTGCTAGATGCCTGCAAGAGATGCCTTTGGTGCTAGATGCCGTTGGTTCTAGATGCCTTTGTTTCTAGATGCCTTTGTTTCTAGATGCGTTTGGTTCTAGATGCCCTTGGTCAGATGCCTTTGGTGCAAGATGCCTTTGCTAGATGCCTTTGGTGCCAGGCCTTGGTGCTAGATGCCTTTGGTGCTAGATGCCTTTGGTGCCAGATGCCTTTGGTTCTAGATGCCTTTGGTTCTAGATGCCTTTGGTTCTAGATGCATTTGTTTCTAGATGCCCTTGGTCTAGATGCCTTTGGTGCTAGATGCCTTTGGTTCTAGATGCCTTGGTTCTAGATGCCTTTGGTTGGTGCTTGGTCTAGATGCCTTTGGTGCTAGATGCCTTGGTGCTAGATGCCTTTGGTGCCAGATGCCTTTGGTGCTAGATGCATATGGTGCTAGATGCCTTTGGTTCTAGATGCCTTTGGTGCCAGATGCCCTTGGTGCTAGATGCCTTTGGTGCCAGATGCCTTTGGTGCCAGATGCCTTGGTGCTAGATGCCTTTGGTGCCAGATGCCTTGGTGCTAGATTAATTTGGTGCCAGATGCCTTTGGTGCGTAGATGCCTTTGGTGCTAGATGCCTTTGGTGCTAGATGCCTTTGGTGCCTCTAGATACCTTTGGTGCTAGATGCCTTTGGTGTTAGATGCCTTGGTGCTAGATGCCTTTGGTTCTAGATGCCTTTGGTTCTAGATGCCTTTGGTTCTCGATGCATTTGTTTCTAGATGCCCTTGGTCTAGATGCCTTTGGTTCTAGATGCCTTTGGTTCCAGATGCCTTTGGTGCCAGATGCCTTTGGTTCTAGATGCCTTTGGTGCCAGATGCCTTTGCTGCATCTAGCCTTTGGTGCTAGATGCCTTTGGTGCTAGATGCCTTTGGTGCCAGATGCCTTTGGTGCTAGATGCCTTTGGTGCCAGATGCCTTTGGTTCTAGATGCCTTTGGTGCTAGATGCATATGGTGCTAGATGACTTTGGTTCTAGATGCCTTTGGTGCCAGATGCCCTTGGTGCTAGATAGATGCCTTTGGTGCCAGACTTTGGTGCTAAATGCCTTTGGTGCCAGATTCCTATTGTGCGAATTGCATTTGGTGCCAGATGCCTTTGGTGCCAGATGCCTTTGGTGCCAGATGCCTTTGGTGCTTCTAGCCTTTGGTGCCAGATGCCTTTGGTGCCAGATGCCTTTGGTGCTAGATGCCTTTGGTGCCAGATGCCTTTGGTGCCAGATGCCTTTGGTGCATCTAGCCTTGGTGCCAGATGCCTTTGGTGCCAGATGCCTTTGGTGCTAGATGCCTTTGGTTCTAGATGCCTTTGGTTCTAGATGCCTTTGGTTCTCGATGCATTTGTTTCTAGATGCCCTTGGTCTAGATGCCTTTGGTGCGAGATGCCTTTGGTTCTTGATGCCTTTGGTTCCAGATGCCTTTGGTTCTAGATGCCTTTGGTGCCAGATGCCTTTGCTGCATCTAGCCTTTGGTTCTAGATGCCTTTGGTGCTAGATGCCTTTGGTGCTAGATGCCTTTGGTGCCAGATGCCTTTGGTGCTAGATTACTTTGGTGCTAGATGCCTTTGGTTCTAGATGCCTTTGGTTCTAGATGCCTTTGGTTCTAGATGCATTTGTTTCTAGATGCCCTTGGTCTAGATGCCTTTGGTGCTAGATGCCTTTGGTGCTAGATGCCTTTGGTGCTAGATGCATATGGTGCTAGATGCCTTTGGTGTTCGATGCCTTTGGTGCTAGATGCCTTTGGTTCTAGATGCCTTTGGTTCTAGATGCCTTTGTTTCTAGATGCCTTTGGTTCTAGATGCCCTTGGTCTAGATGCCTTTGGTGCTAGATGCCTTTGGTTCTAGATGCCTTTTGGTGCCAGATGCCTTTGGTTCTAGATGCCTTTGGTGCCAGATGCCTTTGCTGCATCTAGCCTTTGGTGCTAGATGCCTTTGGTGCTAGATGCCTTTGGTGCCAGATGCCTTTGGTGCTAGATGCATGTGTTGCTAGATGTTGGTGCAGATGCCTTTGGTGCTAGATGCCTTTGGTTCTAGATGCCTTTGGTGCCAGATGCCTTTGGTGCTAGATGCCTTTGGTGCCAGATGCCCTTGGTGCTAGATAGATGTCTTTGGTGCCAGATGCCTTTGGTGCTAGATGCCTTTGGTGCTAGATGCCTTTGGTGCTAGATGCCTTTGGTGTTAGATGCCTTTGGTGCTAGATGCCTTTGGTTCTAGATGCCTTTGGTTCTAGATGCCTTTGGTTCTCGATGCATTTGTTTCTAGATGCCCTTGGTCTAGATGCCTTTGGTGCGAGATGCCTTTGGTTCTTGATGCCTTTGGTTCCAGATGCCTTTGGTTCTAGATGCCTTTGGTGCCAGATGCCTTTGCTGCATCTAGCCTTTGGTGCTAGATGCCTTTGGTGCTAGATGCCTTTGGTGCCAGATGCCTTTGGTGCTAGATGCATTTGGTGCAAGATGCCTTTGGTGCTAGATGCCTTTGGTGCTAGATGCCTTTGGTGCCAGATGCCTTTGGTGCTAGATGCCTTTGGTGCTAGATGCATATGGTACTAGATGCCTTTGGTTCTAGATGCCTTTGGTGCCAGATGCCCTTGGTGTTAGATAGATGCCTTTGGTGCCAGATGACTTTGGTGCTAAATGCCTTTGGTGCCAGATTCCTATTGTGCGAATTGCATTTGGTGCCAGATGCCTTTGGTGCCAGATGCCTTTGTTGCCAGATGCCTTTGGTGCATCTAGCCTTTGGTGCCAGATGCCTTTGGTGCCAGATGCCTTTGGTGCTAGATGCCTTTGGTGCTAGATGCCTTTGGTGTTCGATGCCTTTGGTGTCAGATTCCTTTGGTGCCAGATGCCTTTGGTGCCAGATGCCTTTGGTGCATCTAGCCTTTGGTGCCAGATGCCTTTGGTGCCAGATGCCTTTGGTGCCAGATGCCTTTGGTGCCAGATGCCTTTGGTGCTAGATGCCTTTGGTGCAAGATGCCTTGGTGTTCGATGCCTTTGGTGCTAGATCCGTTGGTTCTAGATGCCTTTGGTTCTAGATGCCTTTGTTTCTAGATGCGTTTGGTTCTAGATGCCCTTGGTCTAGATGCCTTTGGTGCAAGATGCCTTTGGTTCTAGATGCCTTTGGTGCCAGATGCCTTTGGTGCTAGATGCCTTTGGTGCTAGATGCCTTTGGTGCTAGATGCCTTTGGTTCTAGATGCCTTTGGTTCTAGATGCCTTTGGTTCTAGATGCATTTGTTTCTAGATGCCCTTGGTCTAGATGCCTTTGGTGCTAGATGCCTTTGGTTCTAGATGCCTTTGGTTCTAGATGCCTTTGGTTCAAGATGCATTTGTTTCTAGATGCCCTTGGTCTAGATGCCTTTGGTGCTAGATGCCTTTGGTGCTAGATGCCTTTGGTGCCAGATGCCTTTGGTGCTAGATGCATATGGTGCTAGATTTGCCTTTGGTCGATCTAGATGCCTTTAGGTGCTAGATGCCCTTGGTGTACATAAGGATTGTGAATGAGTGATGGTACAGAGCAGCTTTGGTGCTAGATTGATGTGCATCTATGCCATAGTTTGGCTAGTGCCAGATGCGTTTGGTGTATCAACGTATGCAGATGCAATGTAGGTTCAAGTAACATTTTATATAAGGTGCATTGTTTAGATGCCATGATTGGTGCCAGTGCTAGTGTCAGATGCCTTTGGTTCTAGATGCCAGATGCCCCTGAGATGCCTTTGTGTGCCTAGATGCGTTTTAGATGCCTTTGGTGCTAGATGCCTTTGGTATGCCTTTGGTGCCAGATGCCTAGATTAATTTTGCTAGATGCCTACCAGATGCCTTTGGTGCTAGATGCCTTTGGTGCTAGATGCCTTTGGTGCTAGATGCCTTTGGTTCTAGATGCCTTTGGTTCTAGATGCCTTTGGTTCTAGATGCCTTGGTTCTAGATGCATTTGTTTCTAGATGCCCTTGGTCTAGATGCCTTTGGTGCTAGATGCCTTTGGTTCTAGATGCCTTTGGTTCTAGATGCCTTTGGTTCAAGATGCATTTGTTTCTAGATGCCCTTGGTCTAGATGCCTTTGGTGCTAGATGCCTTTGGTGCTAGATGCCTTTGGTGCTAGATGCCTTTGGTGCTAGATGCATATGGTGCTAGATGCCTTGGTTCTAGATGCCTTTGGTGCTAGATGCCCTTGGTGCTAGATAAATGCCTTTGGTGCCAGATGACTTTGGTGCTAAATGCCTTTGGTGCCAGATTCCTATTGTGCTAATTGCATTTGGTGCCAGATACCTTTGGTGCCAGATGCCTTTGGTGCCAGATGCCTTTGGTGCTAGAAGCCTTTCGTGCCAGATGCCTTTGGTGCCAAAATGCATTTGTGCCAGATGCCTTTGGTGCATCTAGCCTTTGGTGCCAGATGCCTTTGGTGCTAGATGCCTTTGGTGCTAGATGCCTTTGGTGCCAGATGCCTTTGGTGCTAGATGCCTTTGGTGCCAGATGCCTTTGGTGCTAGATGCCTTTGGTGCTAGATACCTTGGTGCTAGATGCCTTGGTGTCAGATTCCTTTGGTGCCAGATGCCTTTGGTGCCAGATGCCTTTGGTGCATCTAGCCTTGGTGCCAGATGCCTTTGGTGCCAGATGCCTTTGGTGCCAGATGCCTTTGGTGCCAGATGCCTTTGGTGCTAGATGCCTTTGGTGCTAGATGCCTTTGGTGCCAGATGCCTTTGGTGCCAGATGCCTTTGGTTCTAGATGCCTTTGGTTCTAGATGCCTTTGGTTCTAGATGCGTTTGGTGCTTGATGCCTTGGTTCTAGATGCCTTTGGTGCCAGATGCCTTTGGTTCTAGATGCCTTTGGTGCCAGATGCTTTGCTGCATCTAGCCTTTAGTGCTAGATGCCTTTGGTGCTAGATGCCTTTGGTGCCAGATGCCCTTTGGTGCTAGATGCATTTGTTGCTAGATGCCTTTGGTGCCAGATGCCTTTGGTGCCAGATGCATATGGTGCTAGATGCCTTTGGTGCTAGATGCCTTTGTGCCAGATGCCCTTGGTGCTAGATAGATGTCTTTGGTGCCAGATGACTTTGGTGCTAAATGCCTTTGGTGCCAGATTCCTATTGTGCAAATTGCATTTGGTGCCAGATGCCTTTGGTGCCAGATGCCTTTGGTGCCACATGCCTTTGGTGCTTTAGGTGCCTTTGGTGCCAGATGCCTTTGGTGCCAGATGCCTTTGGTACCAGATGCCTTTGGTGCTAGATGCCTTGGTGCTAGATACCTTTGGTGCTAGATGCCTTTGGTGCCAGATTCCTTTGGTGCCAGATGCCTTTGGTGCATCTAGCCTTTGGTGCCAGATGCCTTTGGTGCCATCTTTGGTGCCAGAGCCTTGCCTTTGGTGCACATGCCTTTGGTTTTAGGTACTTTGGTGCCAGATGCCTTTGGTGCCAGATGCCTTTGGTACCAGATGCTTTGGTGCTAGATGCCTTTGGTGCTACCTTTGGTGGTGCCTTTGGTGCCAGATTCCTTTGGTGCCAGTGCGCTGGTGCCAGATGCCTTTGGTGCATCTAGCCTTTGGTGCCAGATGCCTTTGGTGCCAGATGCCTTTGGTGCCAGATGCCTTTGTGCACATGCCTTTGGTGCTAGGTGCCTTTGGTGCTATGCCTTTGGTGGATGCCTTTGGTACCAGATGGCTTTGGTGCTAGATGCCTTTGGTGCCAGATGGTGCCAGATTCCTTTGGTGCCAGATGCCTTGGTGCCAGTGCCTTTGGTGCATCTAGCCTTTGGTGCCAGATGCCTTTGGTGCCAGATGCCTTTGGTGCCAGATGCCTTGGTGCCAGATGCCTTGGTGCCAGATGCCTTTGGTGCTAGATGCCTTTGTTGCCAGATGCCCTTGGTGCTAGATAGATGTCTTTGGTGCCAGATGACTTTGGTGCTAAATGCCTTTGGTGCCAGATGCCTTTGTGCTAGATGCCTTTGTTGCCAGATGCCCTTGGTGCTAGATAGATGTCTTTGGTGCCAGATGACTTTGGTGCTAAATGCCTTTGGTGCCAGATTCCTATTGTGCTAATTGTATTTGGTGCCAGATGCCTTTGGTGCCAGGTGCCTGGTGCCACATGCCTTTGGTGCCAGATGCCTTTGGTACCAGATGTATTTGGTGCCAGATGCCTTTGGTGCCAGATGCCTTTGGTTCATTCATATTTCTTCTGACGTAAGAATTTAAAGAAATTGGCCTTAAAATAATCCAAATCTTTCTTGTAAATGATTGGACGACAGCAGACAGCCGTCATAGTACACATGCTCCACATTCATGATGTCACTTGAACCAGGATTTAAATGTGTTTCTATTAAACGCTG
>NW_024608413.1:2500-61603 GCF_018296145.1 Oncorhynchus tshawytscha
CGTATCATTTACATGTGTGAGAGGCTCCCTCCCTCAGACACCAGCTACCACTGACAGTTGGTCACTAGCCCGGGGCTTTCTCCTTCTGCAGACACCAGCTCCCGCTGTCGGGGGGGCCTCTGGGCTTTCCCCTTCCTCAGATACCAGCTACCGTTGTCAGGGGGCCCCTGGGATATGAAAGAGTGGTGTGTGATTAAGGGATGGGTCGATCACAAAGGAGGCCATGCTGGAGAGCCACTCAAAATGGTTGGCCTGTTGTAAGAGAGATGGTTGTTTGTACAATGCTTTAGTTCAGGTGCCCTGGATTGTGACCAAGGATAATAAGAGCTCTTCCACCTGCTGGTTTAGAGCATAACGAGGACACTAAAGGTGATGCCTTCTCCCAGGGGAAACAGCAAGCCATATGGATCTGTGTCAGGACACCCCATGTGTTGTTATAATGTTCCGTTCCAATGGTTTCTCTTTTCTAACCAGGAAGGAAAGTTGTTAGAGATATGGATTTCAAAGACACAGCTTTATATGCGTGTGTGTGTGTGTGTGTCTGTGTGTACTAATTCCTCTCTCACACACACCGCCACAGGGCTTACAAAGTCCTTGTAGGGTCCCACACCTCTGTCTCTCTTCCTCAGTCTGTGTGTGTGTTTATTAATAGGAAAACAGGTGCTCATGCACCACACACACACACACACACACACACACACACACACACACACACACACACACACACACACACACACACACACACACACACACACACACACACACACACACACACACCTAGACAATTAGCAGGGATTGGCATCCTTTGATAATGGAAACGTTTGACAGAGTGAAATGTCCTGAAATGTTTATGATGACCGCAGCACACCTCTTTCCCCAACGTCGTCACATTTCCCCCTGAGCGTGAAGCGCCTGTACCGTTATATTCATTTGAATTTCTGCACGGTCAGCTGAACTTGGTTGGTGAGGTTGTTTAGACATTTAAAATGATCCAACCCTCATCTTGCATGCTAAACCTCAGGATCCAATCAGTGTTTGAGATACTTATACCACAGAAGGAAAGGCTTGAGGGGTTGCTAGACCTAACAAACAACCCCTTTAGAGCCCTTACTGCAGCAACTGTAAATAGCAGGTTAACTAGATGGGTTAACTGTGAGGCCTGTCTTGGCAGCAGCTGTAAATAGCAGGTTAACTAGATGGGTTAACTGTGAGAACTGGCTTGGCAGCAGCTGTAAATAGCAGGTTAACTAGATGGGTTAACTGTGAGGCCTGGCTTGGCAGCAGCTGTAAATAGCAGGTTAACTAGATGGGTTAACTGTGAGAACTGGCTTGGCAGCAGCTGTAAATAGCAGGTTAACTAGATGGGTTAACTGTGAGGCCTGGCTTGGCAGCAGCTGTAAATAGCAGGTTAACTAGATGGGTTAACTGTGAGAACTGGCTTGGCAGCAGCTGTAAATAGCAGGTTAACTAGATGGGTTAACTGTGAGGCCTGGCTTGGCAGCAGCTGTAAATAGCAGGTTAACTAGATGGGTTAACTGTGAGAACTGGCTTGGCAGCAGCTGTAAATAGCAGGTTAACTAGATGGGTTAACTGTGAGGCCTGGCTTGGCAGCAGCTGTAAATAGCAGGTTAACTAGATGGGTTAACTGTGAGGCCTGGCTTGGCAGAAACTGTAAATAGCAGGTTAACTAGATGGGTTAACTGTGAGGCCTGGCTTGGCAGCAGCTGTAAATAGCAGGTTAACTAGATGGGTTAACTGTGAGGCCTGGCTTGGCAGCAGCTGTAAATAGCAGGTTAACTAGATGGGTTAACTGTGAGGCCTGGCTTGGCAGCAGCTGTAAATAGCAGGTTAACTAGATGGGTTAACTGTGAGGCCTGGCTTGGCAGCAGCTGTAAATAGCAGGTTAACTAGATGGGTTAACTGTGAGGCCTGGCTTGGCAGCAACTGTAAATAGCAGGTTAACTAGATGGGTTAACTGTGAGGCCTGGCTTGGCAGCAGCTGTAAATAGCAGGTTAACTAGATGGGTTAACTGTGAGGCCTGGCTTGGCAGCAACTGTAAATAGCAGGTTAACTAGATGGGTTAACTGTGAGGCCTGGCTTGGCAGCAGCTGTAAATAGCAGGTTAACTAGATGGGTTAACTGTGAGGCCTGGCTTGGCAGCAACTGTAAATAGCAGGTTAACTAGATGGGTTAACTGTGAGGCCTGGCTTGGCAGCAGCTGTAAATAGCAGGTTAACTAGATGGGTTAACTGTGAGGCCTGGCTTGGCAGCAGCTGTAAATAGCAGGTTAACTAGATGGGTTAACTGTGAGGCCTGGCTTGGCAGCAGCTGTAAATAGCAGGTTAACTAGATGGGTTAACTGTGAGGCCTGGCTTGGCAGCAGCTGTAAATAGCAGGTTAACTAGATGGGTTAACTGTGAGGCCTGGCTTGGCAGCAGCTGTAAATAGCAGGTTAACTAGATGGGTTAACTGTGAGGCCTGGCTTGGCAGCAGCTGTAAATAGCAGGTTAACTAGATGGGTTAACTGTGAGGCCTGGCTTGGCAGCAGCTGTAAATAGCAGGTTAACTAGATGGGTTAACTGTGAGGCCTGGCTTGGCAGCAGCTGTAAATAGCAGGTTAACTAGATGGGTTAACTGTGAGGCCTGGCTTGGCAGCAGCTGTAAATAGCAGGTTAACTCCTGTTTTAATACACTGCTGAATGACTTAGGAAGTTGAATAACTCCTGTTTTAATACACTGCTGAATGACTAAGGAAGTGGAATAACTCCTGTTTTAATACACTGCTGAATGACTTAGGAAGTGGAATAACTCCTATTTTAATACACTGCTGAATGACTTAGGAAGTGGAATAACTCCTGTTTTAATACACTGCTGAATGACTTAGGAAGTGGAATAACTCCTGTTTTAATACACTGCTGAATGACTTAGGAAGTGGAATAACTCCTGTTTTAATACACTGCTGAATGACTTAGGAAGTGGATAACTCCTGTTTTAATACACTGCTGAATGACTTAGGAAGTGGAATAACTCCTGTTTTAATACACTGCTGAATGACTTAGGAAGTGGAATAACTCCTGTTTTAATACACTGCTGAATGACTTAGGAAGTGGAATAACTCCTGTTTTAATACACTGGTGAATGAGTAAAGTGCCTAATTAGCTCACGTTGTCTGTGGATTGGTTACATTTGATCTCCACCATATGTCTCCACTGGGGATCTCCAGCCTCAGCAGTTTAGTTTCCATCACACAGCAACTTTCTCATTTGAGATCTCCAGATACTCTTCCCCAAGAGACCCCACACACTCAAAACCGTGTGTGTGTGTGTGTGTGTGTGTGTGTGTGTCTCTCTGGTCATGATCTCACCTGAGAGAGCGGAGTTAGGTAATAAACTAATGTAAATATACAGCCTCAGGCTCCTCAAAATCAGACAGTCTACTCCAGTATTTTCCTGAGAAATACATGTTTGTGTGATGTAACTGTGGTAAATTTTATAGATTTTTCAGGTGGTCCTGGGCCGAAAATTCTGTCGACCACCTAGCAAGCTAGAATTATCATCTACAAATAAAAGACACTATCATGTCAACAATTTGCATATTTAGCTTTAGCTCGCTAACGTTAGCTAGTTTAAATAAAGACATTGGGCATCTTGTGGGATGTATGTAGTGTAGCTTCAGTACATGATGCTATTGTTAGATTTCTTTTGAGTACAAAACAGTCCGAATACAGAAAATGTTAGCTAGCTAGCTATGTAGCCTTGTTAGTTAAATTTAAAATTTAAAATAACATAGCTAGTAGGCTAAAAACACAACCCAACACTTACCTAACATTACCAGGCCATGAGAACGGTAGACATTTCGGTCTCACTCATCCATCTTAAAAAATGAATCCCAGCGTTTATTCGGTTTCTGGATTTTTAAAATGTATTTTATTTAACTAGGCAAGTCAGTTAAGAACAAATTCTGATTTACAATCCTAAACCTGCAGCAACCCTCTTCCATTAAATGAACCCTAAACACTGCAGCAACCCTCCTCTTCCATTAAATGAACCCTAAACACTACAGCAATCCTCCTCTTTATGAACCCTAAACACTGCAGCAATCCTCCTCTTTATGAACCCTAAACACTGCAGCAACCCTCCTCTTTCATTAAATGAACCCTAAACACTGCAGCAATCCTCCTCTTTATGAACCCTAAACACTGCAGCAACCCTCCTCTTTCATTAAATGAACCCTAAACACTGCAGCAATCCTCCTCTTTATGAACCCTAAACACTGCAGCAACCCTCCTCTTTATGAACCCTAAACACTGCAGCAACCCTCCTCTTTCATTAAATGAACCCTAAACACTGCAGCAACCCTCCTCTTTCATTAAATGAACCCTAAACACTGCAGCAATCCTCCTCTTCTATTAAATGAACCCTAAACATTGCAGCAACCCTCCTCTTTATGAACCCTAAACACTGCAGCAACCCCCTCTTCTATTAAATGAACCCTAAACATTGCAGCAATCCTCCTCTTCCATTAAATGAACCCTAAACACTGCAGCAACCCTCCTCTTTATGAACCCTAAACACTGCAGCAACCCTCCTCTTTATGAACCCTAAACACTACAGCAACCCTCCTCTTTATGAACCCTAAACATTGCAGCAACCCTCCTCTTTATGAACCCTAAACACTGCAGAAACCCTCCTCTTTCATTAAATGAACCCTAAACACTGCAGCAACCCTCCTCTTTATGAACCCTAAACACTGCAGAAACCCTCTTCTTCCATTAAATGAACCCTAAACACTGCAGCAACCCTCCTCTTTATGAACCCTAAACACTGCAGCAACCCTCCTCTTCCATTAAATGAACCCTAAACACTGCAGCAACCCTCCTCTTCCATTAAATGAACCCTAAACACTGCAGCAACCCTCCTCTTCCATTAAATGAACCCTAAACACTGCAGCAACCCTCCTCTTCCATTAAATGAACCCTAAACACTACAGCAACCCTCCTCTTCCATTAAATGAACCCTAAACACCGCAGCAACCCTCCTCTTTCATTAAATGAACCCTAAACACTACAGCAACCCTCCTCTTCCATTAAATGAACCCTAAACACCACAGCAACCCTCCTCTTTATGAACCCTAAACACTGCAGCAACCCTCCTCTTCCATTAAATGAACCCTAAACACTGCAGCAACCCTCCTCTTCCATTAAATGAACCCTAAACACTGCAGCAACCCTCCTCTTCCATTAAATGAACCCTAAACACTGCAGGAACCCTCCTCTTTCATTAAATGAACCCTAAACACCACAGCAACCCTCCTCTTTATGAACCCTAAACACTACAGCAACCCTCCTCTTCCATTAAATGAACCCTAAACACTGCAGCAACCCTCCTCTTCCATTAAATGAACCCTAAACACTGCAGCAACCCTCCTCTTCCATTAAATGAACCCTAAACACTGCAGCAACCCTCCTCTTCCATTAAATGAACCCTAAACACTGCAGCAATCCTCCTCTTCCATTAAATGAACCCTAAACACTACAGCAACCATCCTCTTCCATTAAATGAACCCTAAACACTACAGCAACCCTCCTCTTTATGAACCCTAAACACTACAGCAACCCTCCTCTTCCATTAAATGAACCCTAAACACTACAGCAACCCTCCTCTTTATGAACCCTAAACACTACAGCAACCCTCCTCTTTCATTAAATGAACCCTAAACACTACAGCAACCCTCCTCTTCCATTAAATGCACCCTAAACACTGCAGCAACCCTCCTCTTCCATTAAATGAACCCTAAACACTGCAGCAACCCTCCTCTTCCATTAAATGAACCCTAAACACTGCAGCAACCCTCCTCTTCCATTAAATGAACCCTAAACACTGCAGCAACCCTCCTCTTCCATTAAATGAACCCTAAACACTGCAGCAACCCTCCTCTTCCATTAAATGAACCCTAAACACTGCAGCAACCCTCCTCTTCCATTAAATGAACCCTAAACACTGCAGCAACCCTCCTCTTCCATTAAATGAACCCTAAACACTGCAGCAACCCTCCTCTTCCATTAAATGAACCCTAAACACTGCAGCAACCCTCCTCTTCCATTAAATGAACCCTAAACACTGCAGCAACCCTCCTCTTCCATTAAATGAACCCTAAACACTGCAGCAACCCTCCTCTTCCATTAAATGAACCATAAACACTGCAGCAACCCTCCTCTTCCATTAAATGAACCCTAAACACTGCAGCAACCCTCCTCTTCCATTAAATGAACCCTAAACACTGCAGCAACCCTCCTCTTCCATTAAATGAACCCTAAACACTGCAGCAACCCTCCTCTTTCATTAAATGAACCCTAAACACTGCAGCAACCCTCCTCTTCCATTAAATGAACCCTAAATACTGCAGCAACCCTCTGTTTTTGAACCCTAAACACTACAGTCTCCCACCTCTTTCATTAATTCTTTACAGTCTAAGACATTTGGGGAGGGTGGGTGCTGAGCTGACATGTGGAATGGTTTTATAAGTGTCATACTATGGATCATTTAGCTATTTGATTTAGAATTTTAGGACCCCTTTAGGTATCAAAAATAAATATTTAATAAGTATTTTTTTAAAGAAAGCCTACAAAAAAAACTCATTGAATAACACATTCATAGATGGCAAAAACTACAGTCAGAAAGTAAATCATGAGAAACAAGATGTTGAAGTCTCTGTCCTAAATCTAGGAGATATATTTTTTTTTAAACGATAAAAAGAAACATATTTAACCCCTTTTTTGGGGTAGGCACATAACTTCCTTCATGTGTCCATTTGTCTTTTTGATGTGGTAACGGTTACCTTCAGATGAGTCCCGTGACACTCGTGGGGGTCATAGAGCAAAATGGAATGAGAATCTCCCCTTTCCATAGAGGGGTCATAATAGTTTCTAGGTCAAACCGTTCGGACGCTACAGAAGTTTTCGTGAGAAAAATGATTTTCAGGATGTCTCTTGTTATGACAAACACCGCTCTAGCTCTGCCACCTTTCACCACAGATGAGGAAGTGCGACACTGGCGGATGTGGTGGATTGAGACAGGTATCTCTAGTTTAAACTGATGGATTTGGATGGGGATGTTTTTGTTATGTAACTTAGGATTGATGCTCCTGTGTGTCAATCGACTCTAAGGGTGTTAAATGAACCCTAAACATTGCAGTAACCTTCTACTTCCGCAGGAGCCGTTTTGTATCAGAATGCTCATCACCTATCAATTCTATATGATGAGGTGCAAAGCTTCCAATTATCAGGAGATATTTCTCCTGCATAGATCAGATATGGTTTATAGAACCTTTGTGTGTGTCACGCCCTGGTCAAAGTATTTTGTGTTTATCTTTATGTATTTGGTCAGGCCAGGGTGTGGCATGGGGTTTTTGTAATTGTGGTGTGTTTGTCTTGGGGTTTTGGTGGTGGTATTGGGATTGTAGCTTAGTGGGTTGTCTAGCAAGGTCTATGGCTGTCTGGAGTGGTTCTCAATCAGAGGCAGGTGCTTATCGTTGTCTCTGATTGGGAACCATATTTAGGCAGCCATATTCTTTGAGTTTGTCGTGGGTGATTGTCCTTAGTGTCTTACTTGTACTCTCTGTTAGTTTGCACTAGATAGGCTGTTTTCGGTTTTCATTACGTTTATTGTTTAGTCGTGTTTAGTGTTTAGTCGTGTTTAGTGTTTAGTCGTGTTTACGTTTTGTTTAATAAATATGGATCGCAATCGACACGCTGCAGTTTGGTCCGACTCTCCTTCATCACCACTAGAAAACCGTTACAGAATCACCCACCACCAACGGACCAAGCAGCGTGTTAACAGGCAGGAACCACAGGAGAGGCAACAGAGGCAGCAGCAGGAGCAGCAGCAGCTGCAGTGGGAGAGGGTGCACCACCTGGAGAAATGGACATGGGAGGAAGAACTGGACGGTAAAGGACCCTGGGCTCAGCCTGGAGAATATCGCCGCCCCAAGGAAGAACTGGAGGCGGCGAAAGCTGAGAGGCGCAGATATGAGGAGGCAGCACGGCGTAGCGGATGGAAGCCTGAGAATCAGCCCCAAAAATTTCTTGGGGGGCTCAGGGAGAGTGTGGCAGAGTCAGGAGTCAGACCTGAGCCAACTCTCCCTGTTTATCGTGAGGAGCCAAGGAGGAGACCAGAACCAGAGACTGTGAAGGAGTTAATGGGGAAATTGGAGGAGAGAGAAATGAGGGAGTTGCTGTGTTGGTGCTTTTGCATGGAATTCGCCCGACGGAACGTGTTGGGGATTTGATGGCACCTGGGTTAGCGCTCCATACTCGTCCTGAGGTGCGTGTTAGTCGGCTGGTGAAGTTGGTGCCAGCCTCACGCACCAGGCCTCCTGTGCACATCCCTAGCCTTGCACATCCTGTGCCAACACTGCTCTCAAGATCTCCAGTACGCCTTCACGGTCTAGCCCATCCTGTGCCACCTCCACACTCCAGTCCTCCGGTAGCAGCTCCCCGCTCCAGGCTTCCTGTGCGTGTCCTCGATCCAGTACCACCAGTTCCAGCACCATGCACCAGGCCTTCAGTGTGCCTCGCCTGTTCAGCGCAGCCAGCGCTTTTCTCCTCTCCTGCGCTGCTGGAGTCTCCCGCCTGTTTAGCGCAGCCAGAGCCTTTCTCCTCTACAGCGCTGCCGGATCCTCCCGCCTGTTCAGCGCAGCCAGCGCTTTTCTCCTCTCCTGCGCTGCTGGAGTCTCCCGCCTGTTTAGCGCAGCCAGAGCCTTTCTCCTCTCCTACGCTGCCGGAGTCTCCCGCCTGTTCAGCGCAGCCAGAGCTGCCAGTCTACATGAAGCAGCCAGTCTGCATGGAGCAGCCAGAGCTGTCAGTCTGCATGGAGCAGCCAGAGCTGCCAGTCTGCATGGAGCAGCCAGAGCTGCCAGTCTGCATGAAGCAGCCAGAGCTGCCAGTCTGCATGGAGCAGCCAGAGCTGCCAGTCTGCATGGAGCTGCCAGTCTGCAAGGAGCAGCCAGAGCTGTCAGTCTACATGAAGCAGCCAGTCTACATGGAGCAGCCAGAGCTGCCAGTCTGCATGAAGCAGCCAGTCTACATGGAGCAGCCAGAGCTGCCAGTCTGCATGAAGCAGCCAGAGCTGTCAGTCTGCATGGAACAGTCAGAGCTGTCAGTCTGCATGGAGCAGCCAGAGCTGTCAGTCTACATGAAGCAGCCCGAGCTGCCAGTCTGCATGAAGCAGTCAGTCTACATGGAGCAGCCAGAGCTGTCAGTCCGCATGGAGCAGCCAGAGCTGTCAGTCTACATGAAGCAGCCCGAGCTGCCAGTCTGCATGAAGCAGCCAGTCTACATGGAGCAGCCAGAGATGTCAGTCTGCATGAAGCAGCCAGAGCTGTCAGTCTGCATAGAGCAGCCAGTCTGCATGGAGCTGCCAGTCTGCATGGAGCTGCCAGTCTGCATGGAGCTGCCAGTCTGCAAGGAGCTGCCGGTCTGCACGGAGCTGTCAGTCTGCACGGAGCTGTCAGTCTATAAGGAGCTGCCAGTCTGCAAGGAGCTGCCAGTCAGCACGGAGCCGCCAGAGCGGTCAGTCTGTAAGAAGCCGCCAGAGCTGTCAGCCTATATGGAGCAGCTAGTGCCGCCAGTCTGCCCAGCGTCGTCAGTCTGCCCAGCGCCGTCAGTCTGCCCAGCATCGCCAGTCTGCCCAGCATCGCCAGTCTGCCCAGCGTCGTCAGTCTGCCCAGCGTCGTCAGTCTGCCCAGCACCGCCAGTCTGCCCAGCACCGCCAGTATGCCCAGCGCCGCCAGTCTGCCCAGCGCCGCCAGTCTGCCCAGCATCGCCAGTCTGCCCAGCGCCGCCAGTCTGCCCAGCGCCGCCAGATCTGCCAGTCAGCCAGACTCTTCCAGATCTGCCAGTCAGCCAGACTCTTCCAGATCTGCCAGTCAGCCAGACTCTTCCAGATCTGCCAGTCAACCAGACTCTTCCAGATCTGCCAGTCAACCAGACTCTTCCAGATCTGCCAGTCAACCAGACTCTTCCAGATCTGCCAGTCAACCAGACTCTTCCAGATCTGCCAGTCAACCAGACTCTTCCAGATCTGCCAGTCAACCAGACTCTTCCAGATCTGCCAGTCAGCCAGGATCTGCCAGTCAGCCAGGATCTGCCAGTCAGCCAGGATCTGCTGAAACCACCAGCCAGCCAGGAGCTGGTAGATCTATCTACCTGCCTGAGCTTCCTCTCACTCCTGAGCTTCCTCTCACTCCTGAGCTTCCTCTCACTCCTGAGCTTCCTCTCACTCCTGAGCTTCCTCTCACTCCTGAGCTTCCTCTCACTCCTGAGCTTTCTCTCACTCCCGAGCTTCCCCTCAGTCCCGAGCTGCCTCGGTCCCGAGCTGTCCTTCAGTCCCGATCTGCTCCTCAGTCCAGTGGGGTTCTGGGTGGGGACTACTAGGCCATGGTCGGCGGCGAGGGTGGACTATCCAGGGACGAAGGGAGAGGGGACTAAGACATTAAAGGAGTGGGGTCCACGTCCCGCGCCGGAGCCGCCACCATGGACAGACGCCCACCCGGACCCTCCCTATTGTTTTGAGGTGCGTTCGGGAGTCCGCACCTTAGGGGGGTTCTGTCACGCCCTGGTCAAAGTATTTTGTGTTTATCTTTATGTATTTGGTCAGGCCAGGGTGTGGCATGGGGTTTTTGTAATTGTGGTGTGTTTGTCTTGGGGTTTTGGTGGTGGTATTGGGATTGTAGCTTAGTGGGTTGTCTAGCAAGGTCTATGGCTGTCTGGAGTGGTTCTCAATCAGAGGCAGGTGCTTATCGTTGTCTCTGATTGGGAACCATATTTAGGCAGCCATATTCTTTGAGTTTGTGGTGGGTGATTGTCCTTAGTGTCTTACTTGTACTCTCTGTTAGTTTGCACTAGATAGGCTGTTTCGGTTTTCATTACGTTTATTGTTTAGTCGTGTTTAGTGTTTAGTCGTGTTTAGTGTTTAGTCGTGTTTACGTTTTGTTTAATAAATATGGATCGCAATCGACACGCTGCAGTTTGGTCCGACTCTCCTTCATCACCACTAGAAAACCGTTACAGTGTGTTAAACTTCCTGGTTTAGAGTGCCTGTTAGCAAGTTTCTAAAGGGAGTGAGTGGGAGTTCTCCTCTCTCTTCATAAACCCTGTAACGAGGGAAGGTAGGAGACACACACCACACACAAATACACACACCCCACACAAATACACACACACCCTCCCCTCACACAAACACAAAAACGCATACACCACACACACACTGAGAGTGGCTGAGAGCTGTACTATCACAGCTTTTCTTTCTGGGGTCATGCAAATCCTCTGGGCATTTTCACTGTAGGAATATAGAAGACTATGATACTAGGTGGTTATAAACAACCTCCATCAGGAAGGCAGTTGATGAGATGGTTGATGATACTAGGTGGTTATAAACAACCTCCATGAGGAAGGCAGTTGATGAGATGGTTGATGATACTAGGTGGTCATAAACAACCTCCATCAGGAAGACAGTTGATGAGATGGTTGATGATACTAGGTGGTTATAAACAACCTCCATCAGGAAGACAGTTGATGAGATGGTTGATGATACTAGGTGGTTATAAACAACCTCCATCAGGAAGACAGTTGATGAGATGGTTGATGATACTAGGTGGTTATAAACAACCTCCATCAGGAAGACAGTTGATGAGATGGTTGATGATACTAGGTGGTTATAAACAACCTCCATGAGGAAGGCAGTTGATGAGATGGTTGATGATACTAGGTGGTCATAAACAACCTCCATCAGGAAGACAGTTGATGAGATGGTTGATGATACTAGGTGGTTATAAACAACCTCCATCAGGAAGACAGTTGATGAGATGGTTGATGATACTAGGTGGTTATAAACAACCTCCATGAGGAAGGCAGTTGATGAGATGGTTGATGATACTAGGTGGTTATAAACAACCTCCATCAGGAAGACAGTTGATGAGATGGTTGATGATACTAGGTGGTTATAAACAACCTCCATGAGGAAGGCAGTTGATGAGATGGTTGATGATACTAGGTGGTTATAAACAACCTCCATGAGGAAGGCAGTTGATGAGATGGTTGATGATACTAGGTGGTTATAAACAACCTCCATCAGGAAGACAGTTGATGAGATGGTTGATGATACTAGGTGGTTATAAACAACCTCCATCAGGAAGACAGTTGATGAGATGGTTGATGATACTAGGTGGTTATAAACAACCTCCATCAGGAAGACAGTTGATGAGATGGTTGATGATACTAGGTGGTTATAAACAACCTCCATCAGGAAGACAGTTGATGAGATGGTTGATGATACTAGGTGGTTATAAACAACCTCCATCAGGAAGGCAGTTGATGAGATGGTTGATGATACTAGGTGGTTATAAACAACCTCCATCAGGAAGACAGTTGATGAGATGGTTGATGATACTAGGTGGTTATAAACAACCTCCATGAGGAAGACAGTTGATGAGATGGTTGGAAAAGATGGTTGGAAAAATGTACCAACCCCTAGAAAAATGTCCATTGATTGTAATCCTCATAATAATTCACATTTTCTGTTGCTGTAGGATTATTTTCTTGCTGTAGCAATCTGTCTCAAATGTAATGTAGCAGTCATTCATTCAATTAAATGGAAGATATTATTCAATGTATCATCGACAATAGTGACTGACATATACCTCATTCTTAACTACTTTGCATAATTTGGGTGCTTTTCCATGACCCATTTGCTCTAGCACTCCAACCTGCTAAAGGTGCAGTCCTTTATTAACAGAGCAGCTCAGTAGGCAGCGACTGCTCGTTTCAACATAGAACATGATTTATGAACAAAGGAGCAGCTTTAGAGATACTGACCTGGTAAACAGGAGTGATGCGAGCGCCGTGTTGACTGATGGACTGATGGTAGTGACGTGGCCTGGGGCTGCTGGAGCTCTAGTCTACTCCTAGTGGAGGCTTTATGTGACTGGGGGGAGAGAGAGAGAGAGAGGGAGAGATTAAATGCATGTGTGTGCACAGATCTAGGATCTTAAATTTGAGCATGTTTGCTACAGCAGGAAAATAATCCTGCAGCAACTGGAAATGTGGATTATAATTCATGGGCATTTTTACAAGGGAAAATCAAGTACAACATTTCACCGTGGCAATTATATAACCTCAGAAGCCTTTTTATACCAGAAATAAACTACATGTTTTACATTTCCATTTCTCCTGAAACAGGGTGATCAAATTAAGATTATACATACAGTATGTATGTATGTTGGCCTGTATAGAGTTCATAATATCCTCTGTGAAAGAACAATCACCCAGAGAGATCTTCAGAATGTCCTCTGTGAAAGAACAATCACCCAGAGAGATCTTCAGAATGTCCTCTGTGAAAGAACAATCACCCAGAGAGATCTTCAGAATGTCCTCTGTGAAAGAACAATCACCCAGAGAGATCTTCAGAATGTCCTCTGTGAAAGAACAATCACCCAGAGAGATCTTCAGAATGTCCTCTGTGAAAGAACAATCCCCCAGAGAGATCTTCAGAATGTCCTCTGTGACAGCCAATCACCCAGAGAGATCTTCAGAATGTCCTCTGTGAAAGAACAATCACCCAGAGAGATCTTCAGAATGTCCTCTGTGAAAGAACAATCACCCAGAGAGATCTTCAGAATGTCCTCTGTGAAAGAACAATCACCCAGAGAGATCTTCAGAATGTCCTCTGTGACAGCCAATCACCAGAAAGAACAATCACCCAGAGAGATCTTCAGAATGTCCTCTGTGAAAGAACAATCACCCAGAGAGATCTTCAGAATGTCCTCTGTGAAAGAACAATCACCCAGAGAGATCTTCAGAATGTCCTCTGTGAAAGAACAATCACCCAGAGAGATCTTCAGAATGTCCTCTGTGAAAGAACAATCACCCAGAGAGATCTTCAGAATGTCCTCTGTGAAAGAACAATCACCCAGAGAGATCTTCAGAATGTCCTCTGTGAAAGAACAATCACCCAGAGAGATCTTCAGAATGTCCTCTGTGAAAGAACAATCACCCAGAGAGATCTTCAGAATGTCCTCTGTGAAAGAACAATCACTCTCTGACTGTGCAGCTCTGACATCTCCTCTCATTACAGAACAATCCCTCTCTGACTGCACAGCTCTGGAGATGACAGGGGAGCAGGAGAAGATAGCCATGTGACTAGTTACCTCTCTAGTTACCTCTCTATAACAAAGCTGTCCCCAAAGACTTTTAATTGTCTTCCTGTGCACGTGTTCCATCTTCCATGATCACTGGTCTGGCTGAACATGACAGGAGGTGGCAACAAGGTGTAAACCCATCCACTCATTCAATGAAGGAAAGGAAGACATTCAAACATTGAGACACAGACTTAAGAGTGCAGGATGGATGGATGGATGGATGGATGGATGGATGGATGGATGGATGGATGGAGACAAAGGGGAATAATCAAACTCCCTCATGGAGTTTTTGATCAACGTCACCAGGAAACGTTGCAGAAGAACATAGAAAACATAGAAAACAAAATGCAAACAGAGGCAAAAGTATCCCTGCTTCCATTTGATGGAATCCAATCCAGGAAGGAGGGCGGTTTGTCACTTGGACGGAAGGTGAGATCAGGTCACTGTAATACATCTTTAATAATGGTTACATCTGTACTCTATGAACGAATAAACACGGTGTGGTTGAGGCACAAACAACAATTACCGCTCCGAAATCCCCCCTTCATCACTTACACTATATCTCAGGGTGACTTACTGCTGAATAAATATACCCTTTCCCAGCTGTGACAATGCATCTCTCATCTCTCCACCCTGATTGGCTTAACAGTAAGTGAAGAGCGAGGAGAAACCAATTCTGACCGATGAGTGAGAAGAGTGTTCAGCTCAACTCCAGTTATATCTACTGTATGTGATGCAGTGTTTCAACCACTGAAGCCCTCTAGGTCTCCACCATCCCAGCTTACCTGAATGGGCTTTCATCCAGTATTTAAAGACTCCCTTTGGTCCCATTCAACACGGTAGAACTGCCTTAAACTCATACCAGGTAAGGATAGCTTTCATCTGTTGGGATTTTCCTGTTTAATAGGCTGACAGAGAACTTCCTGGTTATTTCCCTCACGGTTATTCAACAGCTCAGCTGAGTACATTGGATTGACCTACTGCTAGGAGCGCTGGCACATCATTTCATTATTGGTGGTATGAGTTACTATAGTTACATGAAGGTGAACTGCGTCCTGGGAAAGGGACATGTACTAGCGGCTGCACTCAGAGAGCTGGTACAGAACAGTCAATTAGATCTGAATTAACGATGGAAGGAACCAGGACTTTATTACGTTCACCATCTTGGTTTGAATGAAAACGGAAAAGACCACCTGTAACAGAGGGACCATATGGCGTTGTGGGAAAACAGAATAAATCCACCCTTATTTAATAAAAATACACGTCTAAACTGTTATTTAAAAAGAAGACATAACCCCACTGTTATTTCATAAGAAGACATAACCCCACTGTTATTTAATAAGAAGACATAACCCCACTGTTATTTAATAAGAAGACATAACCCCACTGTTATTTCATAAGAAGACATAACCCCACTGTTATTTCATAAGAAGACATAACCCCACTGTTATTTAATAAGAAGACATAACCCCACTGTTATTTAAAAAGAAGACATAACCCCACTGTTATTTAAAAAGAAGACATAACCCCACTGTTATTTCATAAGAAGACATAACCCCACTGTTATTTAATAAGAAGACATAACCCCACTGTTATTTAATAAGAAGACATAACCCCACTGTTATTTCATAAGAAGACATAACCCAACTACGATTTAAAAAAAGACATAACCCCACTGTTATTTAATAAGAAGACATAACCCCACTGTTATTTAATAAGAAGACATAACCCCACTGTTATTTAATAAGAAGACATAACCCCACTGTTATTTAATAAGAAGACATAACCCCACTGTTATTTAATAAGAAGACATAACCCCACTGTTATTTAATAAGAAGACATAACCCCACTGTTATTTAATAAGAAGACATAACCCCACTGTTATTTAATAAGAAGACATAACCCCACTGTTATTTAACAAGAAGACATAACCCCACTGTTATTCAATAAGAAGACATAACCCCACTGTTATTCAATAAGAAGACATAACCCCACTGTTATTTAAAAAGAAGACATAACCCCACTGTTATTTAAAAAGAAGACATAACCCCACTGTTATTTAATAAGAAGACATAACCCCACTGTTATTTAATAAGAAGACATAACCCCACTGTTATTTAAAAAGAAGACATAACCCCACTGTTATTCAATAAGAAGACATAACCCCACTGTTATTTAATAAGAAGACATAACCCCACTGTTATTTAAAAAGAAGACATAACCCCACTGTTATTTAAAAAGAAGACATAACCCCACTGTTATTCAATAAGAAGACATAACCCCACTGTTATTTAATAAGAAGACATAACCCCACTGTTATTTAAAAAGAAGACATAACCCCACTGTTATTCAATAAGAAGACATAACCCCACTGTTATTTAAAAAGAAGACATAACCCCACTGTTATTTAATAAGAAGACATAACCCCACTGTTATTTAATAAGAAGACATAACCCCACTGTTATTTAATAAGAAGACATAACCCCACTGTTATTTAATAAGAAGACATAACCCCACTGTTATTTCATAAGAAGACATAACCCCACTACGATTTAAAAAAAGACATAACCCCACTGTTATTTAATAAGAAGACATAACCCCACTGTTATTTAATAAGAAGACATAACCCCACTGTTATTTAATAAGAAGACATAACCCCACTGTTATTTAATAAGAAGACATAACCCCACTGTTATTTTAAGAAGACATAACCCCACTGTTATTTAATAAGAAGACATAACCCCACTGTTATTTAATAAGAAGACATAACCCCACTGTTATTTAATAAGAAGACATAACCCCACTGTTATTTAATAAGAAGACATAACCCCACTGTTATTTAATAAGAAGACATAACCCCACTGTTATTCAATAAGAAGACATAACCCCACTGTTATTTCAATAAGAAGACATAACCCCACTGTTATTTAAAAAGAAGACATAACCCCACTGTTATTTAAAAAGAAGACATAACCCCACTGTTATTTAATAAGAAGACATAACCCCACTGTTATTTAATAAGAAGACATAACCCCACTGTTATTTAAAAGAAGACATAACCCCACTGTTATTTAAGAAGACATAACCCCACTGTTATTTAATAAGAAGACATAACCCTGTTATTTAAAAGAAGACACTGTTATTTAAAAGAAGACATAACCCCACTGTTATTTAATAAGAAGACATAACCCCACTGTTATTTAACAAGAAGACATAACCCCACTGTTATTCAATAAGAAGACATAACCCCACTGTTATTCAATAAGAAGACATAACCCCACTGTTATTTAAAAAGAAGACATAACCCCACTGTTATTTAAAAAGAAGACATAACCCCACTGTTATTTAATAAGAAGACATAACCCCACTGTTATTTAATAAGAAGACATAACCCCACTGTTATTTAAAAAGAAGACATAACCCCACTGTTATTCAATAAGAAGACATAACCCCACTGTTATTTAATAAGAAGACATAACCCCACTGTTATTTAAAAAGAAGACATAACCCCACTGTTATTTAAAAAGAAGACATAACCCCACTGTTATTTAATAAGAAGACATAACCCCACTGTTATTTAATAAGAAGACATAACCCCACTGTTATTTAAAAAGAAGACATAACCCCACTGTTATTCAAAAAGAAGACATAACCCCACTGTTATTTAAAAGAAGACATAACCCCACTGTTATTTAATAAGAAGACATAACCCCACTGTTATTTAATAAGAAGACATAACCCCACTGTTATTTTTAACCCCACTGTTATTTAATAAGAAGACATAACCCCACTGTTATTTAATAAGAAGACATAACCCCACTGTTATTTAAAAGAAGACATAACCCCACTGTTATTTCATAAGAAGACATAACCCCACTACGATTTAAAAAAAAAAAAGACATAACCCCACTGTTATTTAATAAGAAGACATAACCCCACTGTTATTTCATAAGAAGACATAACCCCACTGTTATTTAATAAGAAGACATAACCCCACTGTTATTTAATAAGAAGACATAACCCCACTGTTATTTAATAAGAAGACATAACCCCACTGTTATTTAATAAGAAGACATAACCCCACTGTTATTTAATAAGAAGACATAACCCCACTGTTATTTAATAAGAAGACATAACCCCACTGTTATTTAATAAGAAGACATAACCCCACTGTTATTTAATAAGAAGACATAACCCCACTGTTATTCAATAAGAAGACATAACCCCACTGTTATTTAAAAAGAAGACATAACCCCACTGTTATTTAAAAAGAAGACATAACCCCACTGTTATTTAATAAGAAGACATAACCCCACTGTTATTTAATAAGAAGACATAACCCCACTGTTATTTAATAAGAAGACATAACCCCACTGTTATTTAATAAGAAGACATAACCCCACTGTTATTTAATAAGAAGACATAACCCCACTGTTATTTAATAAGAAGACATAACCCCACTGTTATTTAATAAGAAGACATAACCCCACTGTTATTTAACAAGAAGACATAACCCCACTGTTATTCAATAAGAAGACATAACCCCACTGTTATTCAATAAGAAGACATAACCCCACTGTTATTTAAAAAGAAGACATAACCCCACTGTTATTTAAAAAGAAGACATAACCCCACTGTTATTCAATAAGAAGACATAACCCCACTGTTATTTAATAAGAAGACATAACCCCACTGTTATTTAAAAGAAGACATAACCCCACTGTTATTCAATAAGAAGACATAACCCCACTGTTATTTAAAAAGAAGACATAACCCCACTGTTATTTAATAAGAAGACATAACCCCACTGTTATTTAATAAGAAGACATAACCCCACTGTTATTTAATAAGAAGACATAACCCCACTGTTATTTAATAAGAAGACATAACCCCACTGTTATTTAAAGAAGACATAACCCCACTGTTATTTAAAAAGAAGACATAACCCCACTGTTATTTCATAAGAAGACATAACCCCACTACGATTTAAGAAGACATAACCCCACTGTTATTTAATAAGAAGACATAACCCCACTGTTATTTCATAAGAAGACATAACCCCACTGTTATTTAATAAGAAGACATAACCCCACTGTTATTTAATAAGAAGACATAACCCCACTGTTATTTAATAAGAAGACATAACCCCACTGTTATTTAATAAGAAGACATAACCCCACTGTTATTTAATAAGAAGACATAACCCCACTGTTATTTAATAAGAAGACATAACCCCACTGTTATTCAATAAGAAGACATAACCCCACTGTTATTCAATAAGAAGACATAACCCCACTGTTATTTAAAAAGAAGACATAACCCCACTGTTATTTAAAAAGAAGACATAACCCCACTGTTATTTAATAAGAAGACATAACCCCACTGTTATTTAATAAGAAGACATAACCCCACTGTTATTTAAAAAGAAGACATAACCCCACTGTTATTCAATAAGAAGACATAACCCCACTGTTATTTAATAAGAAGACATAACCCCACTGTTATTTAAAAGAAGACATAACCCCACTGTTATTTAAAAAGAAGACATAACCCCACTGTTATTTAATAAGAAGACATAACCCCACTGTTATTTAAAAAAAGACATAACCCCACTGTTATTTAATAAGAAGACATAACCCCACTGTTATTTAATAAGAAGACATAACCCCACTGTTATTTAATAAGAAGACATAACCCCACTGTTATTTAACAAGAAGACATAACCCCACTGTTATTCAATAAGAAGACATAACCCCACTGTTATTCAATAAGAAGACATAACCCCACTGTTATTTAAAAAGAAGACATAACCCCACTGTTATTTAAAAGAAGACATAACCCCACTGTTATTTAATAAGAAGACATAACCCCACTGTTATTTAATAAGAAGACATAACCCCACTGTTATTTAAAAGAAGACATAACCCCACTGTTATTCAATAAGAAGACATAACCCCACTGTTATTTAATAAGAAGACATAACCCCACTGTTATTTAAAAAGAAGACATAACCCCACTGTTATTTAAAAAGAAGACATAACCCCACTGTTATTTAATAAGAAGACATAACCCCACTGTTATTTAAAAGAAGACATAACCCCACTGTTATTTAATAAGAAGACATAACCCCACTGTTATTTAAAAAAAAGACATAACCCCACTGTTATTTAATAAGAAGACATAACCCCACTGTTATTTAATAAGAAGACATAACCCCACTGTTATTTAACAAGAAGACATAACCCCACTGTTATTCAATAAGAAGACATAACCCCACTGTTATTTCAATAAGAAGACATAACCCCACTGTTATTTAAAAAGAAGACATAACCCCACTGTTATTTAAAAAGAAGACATAACCCCACTGTTATTTAATAAGAAGACATAACCCCACTGTTATTTAATAAGAAGACATAACCCCACTGTTATTTAAAAAGAAGACATAACCCCACTGTTATTCAATAAGAAGACATAACCCCACTGTTATTTAATAAGAAGACATAACCCCACTGTTATTTAAAAAGAAGACATAACCCCACTGTTATTTAAAAAGAAGACATAACCCCACTGTTATTTCAATAAGAAGACATAACCCCACTGTTATTTAATAAGAAGACATAACCCCACTGTTATTTAAAAAGAAGACATAACCCCACTGTTATTCAATAAGAAGACATAACCCCACTGTTATTTAAAAAGAAGACATAACCCCACTGTTATTTAATAAGAAGACATAACCCCACTGTTATTTAATAAGAAGACATAACCCCACTGTTATTTAATAAGAAGACATAACCCCACTGTTATTTAATAAGAAGACATAACCCCACTGTTATTTAATAAGAAGACATAACCCCACTGTTATTTAAAAAGAAGACATAACCCCACTGTTATTTCATAAGAAGACATAACCCCACTGATTTAAAAAAGACATAACCCCACTGTTATTTAATAAGAAGACATAACCCCACTGTTATTTAATAAGAAGACATAACCCCACTGTTATTTAATAAGAAGACATAACCCCACTGTTATTTAATAAGAAGACATAACCCCACTGTTATTTAATAAGAAGACATAACCCCACTGTTATTTAATAAGAAGACATAACCCCACTGTTATTTAATAAGAAGACATAACCCCACTGTTATTTAATAAGAAGACATAACCCCACTGTTATTTAACAAGAAGACATAACCCCACTGTTATTCAATAAGAAGACATAACCCCACTGTTATTCAATAAGAAGACATAACCCCACTGTTATTTAAAAAGAAGACATAACCCCACTGTTATTTAAAAAGAAGACATAACCCCACTGTTATTTAATAAGAAGACATAACCCCACTGTTATTTAATAAGAAGACATAACCCCACTGTTATTTAATAAGAAGACATAACCCCACTGTTATTTAATAAGAAGACATAACCCCACTGTTATTTAATAAGAAGACATAACCCCACTGTTATTTAATAAGAAGACATAACCCCACTGTTATTTAATAAGAAGACATAACCCCACTGTTATTTAACAAGAAGACATAACCCCACTGTTATTTAATAAGAAGACATAACCCCACTGTTATTTCAATAAGAAGACATAACCCCACTGTTATTTAAAAAGAAGACATACTGTTATTTAAAAAGAAGACATAACCCCACTGTTATTCAATAAGAAGACATAACCCCACTGTTATTTAATAAGAAGACATAACCCCACTGTTATTTAAAAAGAAGACATAACCCCACTGTTATTTAATAAGAAGACATAACCCCACTGTTATTTAAAAGAAGACATAACCCCACTGTTATTTAATAAGAAGACATAACCCCACTGTTATTTAATAAGAAGACATAACCCCACTGTTATTTAATAAGAAGACATAACCCCACTGTTATTTAATAAGAAGACATAACCCCACTGTTATTTAATAAGAAGACATAACCCCACTGTTATTTAAAAAGAAGACATAACCCCACTGTTATTTTTAACCCCAAGATTTAAAAAAGACATAACCCCACTGTTATTTAATATAAATAAGAAGACATAACCCCACTGTTATTTAATAAGAAGACATAACCCCACTGTTATTTAATAAGAAGACATAACCCCACTGTTATTTAATAAGAAGACATAACCCCACTGTTATTTAATAAGAAGACATAACCCCACTGTTATTTAATAAGAAGACATAACCCCACTGTTATTTAATAAGAAGACATAACCCCACTGTTATTCAATAAGAAGACATAACCCCACTGTTATTCAATAAGAAGACATAACCCCACTGTTATTTAAAAAGAAGACATAACCCCACTGTTATTTAAAAAGAAGACATAACCCCACTGTTATTTAATAAGAAGACATAACCCCACTGTTATTTAATAAGAAGACATAACCCCACTGTTATTTAAAAGAAGACATAACCCCACTGTTATTCAATAAGAAGACATAACCCCACTGTTATTTAATAAGAAGACATAACCCCACTGTTATTTAAAAAGAAGACATAACCCCACTGTTATTTAAAAAGAAGACATAACCCCACTGTTATTTAATAAGAAGACATAACCCCACTGTTATTTAAAAAGAAGACATAACCCCACTGTTATTTTAAGAAGACATAACCCAAGATTTAAAAAAAGACATAACCCCACTGTTATTTAATAAGAAGACATAACCCCACTGTTATTTCATAAGAAGACATAACCCCACTGTTATTTAATAAGAAGACATAACCCCACTGTTATTTAAAAGAAGACATAACCCCACTGTTATTTAAAAGAAGACATAACCCCACTGTTATTTCATAAGAAGACATAACCCCACTGTTATTTAATAAGAAGACATAACCCCACTGTTATTTAATAAGAAGACATAACTACGATTTAAAAAAGACATAACCCCACTGTTATTTAATAAGAAGACATAACCCCACTGTTATTTAATAAGAAGACATAACCCCACTGTTATTTAATAAGAAGACATAACCCCACTGTTATTTAACAAGAAACATAACCCCACTGTTATTCAATAAGAAGACATAACCCCACTGTTATTCAATAAGAAGACATAACCCCACTGTTATTTAAAAAGAAGACATAACCCCACTGTTATTTAAAAAGAAGACATAACCCCACTGTTATTTAATAAGAAGACATAACCCCACTGTTATTTAATAAGAAGACATAACCCCACTGTTATTTAAAAGAAGACATAACCCCACTGTTATTCAATAAGAAGACATAACCCCACTGTTATTTAATAAGAAGACATAACCCCACTGTTATTTAACCCCACTGTTATTTAAAAGAAGACATAACCCCACTGTTATTTAATAAGAAGACATAACCCCACTGTTATTTAAAAGAAGACATAACCCCACTGTTATTTAATAAGAAGACATAACCCCACTGTTATTTAAAAAGAAGACATAACCCCACTGTTATTTAATAAGAAGACATAACCCCACTGTTATTTCATAAGAAGACATAACCCCACTGTTATTTAATAAGAAGACATAACCCCACTGTTATTTAATAAGAAGACATAACCCCACTGTTATTTAAAAGAAGACATAACCCCACTGTTATTTCATAAGACATAACCCCACTGTTATTTAAAAGAAGACATAACCCCACTGTTATTTCATAAGAAGACATAACCCCACTACGATTTAAAAAAAGACATAACCCCACTGTTATTTAATAAGAAGACATAACCCCACTGTTATTTAATAAGAAGACATAACCCCACTGTTATTTAATAAGAAGACATAACCCCACTGTTATTTAATAAGAAGACATAACCCCACTGTTATTTAATAAGAAGACATAACCCCACTGTTATTTAATAAGAAGACATAACCCCACTGTTATTTAATAAGAAGACATAACCCCACTGTTATTTAATAAGAAGACATAACCCCACTGTTATTTAATAAGAAGACATAACCCCACTGTTATTTAACAAGAAGACATAACCCCACTGTTATTCAATAAGAAGACATAACCCCACTGTTATTCAATAAGAAGACATAACCCCACTGTTATTTAAAAAGAAGACATAACCCCACTGTTATTTAAAAAGAAGACATAACCCCACTGTTATTTAATAAGAAGACATAACCCCACTGTTATTTAATAAGAAGACATAACCCCACTGTTATTTAAAAAGAAGACATAACCCCACTGTTATTCAATAAGAAGACATAACCATAACCCCACTGTTATTTAAAAGAAGACATAACCCCACTGTTATTTAAAAGAAGACATAACCCCACTGTTATTTAATAAGAAGACATAACCCCACTGTTATTTAAAAGAAGACATAACCCCACTGTTATTTCATAAGAAGACATAACCCCACTACGATTTAAAAAAGACATAACCCCACTGTTATTTAATAAGAAGACATAACCCCACTGTTATTTAATAAGAAGACATAACCCCACTGTTATTTAATAAGAAGACATAACCCCACTGTTATTTAATAAGAAGACATAACCCCACTGTTATTTAATAAGAAGACATAACCCCACTGTTATTTAACAAGAAGACATAACCCCACTGTTATTCAATAAGAAGACATAACCCCACTGTTATTCAATAAGAAGACATAACCCCACTGTTATTTAAAAAGAAGACATAACCCCACTGTTATTTAAAAGAAGACATAACCCCACTGTTATTTAATAAGAAGACATAACCCCACTGTTATTTAATAAGAAGACATAACCCCACTGTTATTTAAAAAGAAGACATAACCCCACTGTTATTCAATAAGAAGACATAACCCCACTGTTATTTAATAAGAAGACATAACCCCACTGTTATTTAAAAGAAGACATAACCCCACTGTTATTTAAAAAGAAGACATAACCCCACTGTTATTCAATAAGAAGACATAACCCCACTGTTATTTAATAAGAAGACATAACCCCACTGTTATTGAAAAGAAGACATAACCCCACTGTTATTCAATAAGAAGACATAACCCCACTGTTATTTAAAAGAAGACATAACCCCACTGTTATTTAATAAGAAGACATAACCCCACTGTTATTTAATAAGAAGACATAACCCCACTGTTATTTAATAAGAAGACATAACCCCACTGTTATTTAATAAGAAGACATAACCCCACTGTTATTTAATAAGAAGACATAACCCCACTGTTATTTAAAAGAAGACATAACCCCACTGTTATTTCATAAGAAGACATAACCCCACTACGTTTTAAAAAAAGACATAACCCCACTGTTATTTAATAAGAAGACATAACCCCACTGTTATTTCATAAGAAGACATAACCCCACTGTTATTTAATAAGAAGACATAACCCCACTGTTATTTAATAAGAAGACATAACCCCACTGTTATTTAATAAGAAGACATAACCCCACTGTTATTTAATAAGAAGACATAACCCCACTGTTATTTAATAAGAAGACATAACCCCACTGTTATTTAATAAGAAGACATAACCCCACTGTTATTTAACAAGAAGACATAACCCCACTGTTATTCAATAAGAAGACATAACCCCACTGTTATTCAATAAGAAGACATAACCCCACTGTTATTTAAAAAGAAGACATAACCCCACTGTTATTTAAAAAGAAGACATAACCCCACTGTTATTTAATAAGAAGACATAACCCCACTGTTATTTAATAAGAAGACATAACCCCACTGTTATTTAAAAAGAAGACATAACCCCACTGTTATTCAATAAGAAGACATAACCCCACTGTTATTTAATAAGAAGACATAACCCCACTGTTATTTAAAAGAAGACATAACCCCACTGTTATTTAAAAAGAAGACATAACCCCACTGTTATTCAATAAGAAGACATAACCCCACTGTTATTTAATAAGAAGACATAACCCCACTGTTATTTAAAAAGAAGACATAACCCCACTGTTATTTCAATAAGAAGACATAACCCCACTGTTATTTAAAAAGAAGACATAACCCCACTGTTAT
Organism: Oncorhynchus tshawytscha; assembly: GCF_018296145.1. NCBI lineage: Eukaryota > Metazoa > Chordata > Actinopteri > Salmoniformes > Salmonidae > Oncorhynchus > Oncorhynchus tshawytscha. The sequence goes on from NW_024608413.1 coordinate 28,686, forward strand.
TTAATAAGAAGACATAACCCCACTGTTATTTAATAAGAAGACATAACCCCACTGTTATTTAATAAGAAGACATAACCCCACTGTTATTTAATAAGAAGACATAACCCCACTGTTATTTAATAAGAAGACATAACCCCACTGTTATTTAAAAAGAAGACATAACCCCACTGTTATTTAATAAGAAGACATAACCCCACTGTTATTTAAAAAGAAGACATAACCCCACTGTTATTTAATAAGAAGACATAACCCCACTGTTATTTAAAAAGAAGACATAACCCCACTGTTATTTAATAAGAAGACATAACCCCACTGTTATTTAATAAGAAGACATAACCCCACTGTTATTTAATAAGAAGACATAACCCCACTGTTATTTAATAAGAAGACATAACCCCACTGTTATTTAATAAGAAGACATAACCCCACTCCTATTTAATAAGAAGACATAACCCCACTGTTATTTAATAAGAAGACATAACCCCACTGTTATTTAATAAGAAGACATAACCCCACTGTTATTTAACAAGAAGACATAACCCCACTGTTATTTAATAAGAAGACATAACCCCACTGTTATTTAATAAGAAGACATAACCCCACTGTTATTTAAAAAGAAGACATAACCCCACTGTTATTTAATAAGAAGACATAACCCCACTGTTATTTAATAAGAAGACATAACCCCACTGTTATTTAACAAGAAGACATAACCCCACTGTTATTCAATAAGAAGACATAACCCCACTGTTATTTAATAAGAAGACATAACCCCACTGTTATTTAAAAAGAAGACATAACCCCACTGTTATTTAATAAGAAGACATAACCCCACTGTTATTTAAAAGAAGACATAACCCCACTGTTATTTAATAAGAAGACATAACCCCACTGTTATTTAATAAGAAGACATAACCCCACTGTTATTTAATAAGAAGACATAACCCCACTGTTATTTAATAAGAAGACATAACCCCACTGTTATTTAAAAGAAGACATAACCCCACTGTTATTTAAAAGAAGACATAACCCCACTGTTATTTAATAAGAAGACATAACCCCACTGTTATTTAAAAGAAGACATAACCCCACTGTTATTTAATAAGAAGACATAACCCCACTGTTATTTAATAAGAAGACATAACCCCACTGTTATTTAATAAGAAGACATAACCCCACTGTTATTTAATAAGAAGACATAACCCCACTGTTATTTAATAAGAAGACATAACCCCACTGTTATTTAATAAGAAGACATAACCCCACTGTTATTTAATAAGAAGACATAACCCCACTGTTATTTAATAAGAAGACATAACCCCACTGTTATTTAAAAGAAGACATAACCCCACTGTTATTTTAAGAAGACATAACCCCACTGTTATTTAACAAGAAGACATAACCCCACTGTTATTTCAATAAGAAGACATAACCCCACTGTTATTTAATAAGAAGACATAACCCCACTGTTATTTAATAAGAAGACATAACCCCACTGTTATTTAATAAGAAGACATAACCCCACTGTTATTTAAAAAGAAGACATAACCCCACTGTTATTTAATAAGAAGACATAACCCCACTGTTATTTAATAAGAAGACATAACCCCACTGTTATTTAATAAGAAGACATAACCCCACTGTTATTTAATAAGAAGACATAACCCCACTGTTATTTAATAAAAGCACTCTGCTCCGGTTCACCCAGATGGTTTGGTTATGATCAGCAAGAGATTTCAAATGAATAAGCATATGGTCATGGTCAAACACAACATGGACCCATTTAGGTCATTTCAACAAACCAGCCATGAGGAACAATGAAGACAATGAAGTCATCCCCAACTGTAATGGCTTCTCCTGCTTGATATCTATTGAAGATATTATGTAATATCACATCATAGCTCACTTTGCGCACCACTAATGACTGAATGACAGTGAATGGTCAACCCTTTACAGGATACCAGTGACTTCTCCCTAGGAGGCACTTCCTGCTATTGGTTTCACTTCTCCTTCTGCAGCCTCCCCCCATGTGAAGCTCCACTGGAAACAGAGCTTCCCTGTATCCCTACAACTTCAGTGTGTGCAGATCTGAATGAACTGGATGGAGCCTTCTCCATTTAGTTAGTGTATGCCTATCCACCCCACTGCAGACCTACATATGTGACTGGGTTTAAACCCATCTGTGTGTCACACGACTGTGTTAGCCCATTGAGCTAGAGACTAGACATTAGCTCTGGAAACGAATAAGGCTTCAGGTCTCAGGCATGTTGACTCATCACTAGAGTGTAGTTTCATTGAACCACCTCCATCACATAGACACCAAAGTGTTAACAGACAGCTGGTTAAAATATATATTTTTCCCCCCACCAGGTATAAGAAGTGTGAATGTTATTTCCCAGCATACACTGTGGTTGTTTCGACCTCTGTTTACACCCCTCATTGAGCATCCTATGGCATCTGTCGGCTGAAGTGATGACTGAGTTTTGAAAAGTGTATAAATCCACAGGGACACAAAGGCTGCAGATTGATCATTGGAATGGATTAGTGAGTGGGGGTGGGGTTCGCTCCGAGGGGATTTGAGGTGATATTGAGTTGCATTGCTGGTGTAGCAAAGCCATTTTTGACAGGAGGAATAGCTGTGAGAGTGAAAGAGTGGTGATATTTAATTTTCATGAGTGTGATCAGTGCAGCAGAGCAATTAGCGACAGTCGTGTTTCAGCGTATAGAGCCATCGACTCGCTAAGTGAAAAGAGAGTATCAACAGCAACACTTGGTACCCATGTGAGCATATGGTAAAATGTAAACAGAACCTTGTTGACATCTTAGTTTCATTAGTAGACTGGTTCTATGTTGACATCTTAGTTTCATTAGTAGACTGGTTCTATGTTGACATCTTAGTTTCATTAGTAGACTGGTTCTATGTTGACATCTTAGTTTCATTAGCAGACTGGTTCTATGTTGACATCTTAGTTTCATTAGTAGACTGGTTCTATGTTGACATCTTAGTTTCATTAGTAGACTGGTTCTATGTGGACATCTTAGTTTCATTAGTAGACTGGTTCTATGTTGACATCTTAGTTTCATTAGTAGACTGGTTCTATGTTGACATCTTATTTTCATTAGTAGACTGGTTCTATGTTGACATCTTAGTTTCATTAGTAGACTGGTTCTATGTTGACATCTTAGTTTCATTAGTAGACTGGTTCTATGTTGACATCTTAGTTTCATTAGTAGACTGGTTCTATGTTGACATCTTAGTTTCATTAGTAGACTGGTTCTATGTTGACATCTTAGTTTCATTAGTAGACTGGTTCTATGTTGACATCTTAGTTTCATTAGTAGACTGGTTCTATGTTGACATCTTATTTTCATTAGTAGACTGGTTCTATGTTGACATCTTAGTTTCATTAGTAGACTGGTTCTATGTTGACATCTTAGTTTCATTAGTAGACTGGTTCTATGTTGACATCTTAGTTTCATTAGTAGACTGGTTCTATGTTGGCATCTTAGTTTCATTAGTAGACTGGTTCTATGTTGACATCTTAGTTTCATTAGTAGACTGGTTCTATGTTGACATCTTAGGTTCATTAGTAGACTGATGTGATGTGACTTTGTCCATAAATACTATTGCCTCTGGTTATTAGCCTATACCTTCACTGTGGCCTGGGTCCTCATTTATCAACCATTCGTAAGCAAACATCTGTGTACTAAGCATGCATGGGACCATTTTCATGCAAAGTGGGAGATTTATCAATATGAACTTTCGCTTGAGTGTGTGAAAATGTATGCACAGCCATGACCATGTGTATGCACAGCCATGACCATGTGTATGCACAGCCATGACCATGTGTATGCGCAGCCATGACCATGTGTATGCGCAGCCATGACCATGTGTATGCACAGCCATGACCATGTGTATGCACAGGCATGACCATGTGTATGCACAGCCATGACCATGTGTATGCACAGGCATGACCATGTGTATGCACAGCCATGACCATGTGTATGTATGCACAGCCATGACCATGTGTATGCACAGCCATGACCATGTGTATGCGCAGCCATGACCATGTGTATGCACAGCCATGACCATGTGTATGCACAGGCATGACCATGTGTATGCACAGGCATGACCATGTGTATGCACAGCCATGACCATGTGTATGCACAGCCATGACCATGTGTATGCACAGCCATGACCATGTGTATGCACAGCCATGACCATGTGTATGCACAGGCATGACCATGTGTATGCACAGCCATGACCATGTGTATGCACAGGCATGACCATGTGTATGCACAGGCATGACCATGTGTATGCACAGCCATGACCATGTGTATGCACAGCCATGACCATGTGTATGAACAGTGCCAAGTGGTGGAATAAGGGAACTGCTTGTCAAGTGTAGAATGGGGAAAATACACTGAGTATACCAAACATTAAGAACACCTTCCTAATATTGAGTTGCACCCCCCCTCAGATTAATCGAGTCAGTATGCCGGGGCATGGACTCTACAATGTGTCGAAAGCGTTCCACAGGGATGCTGGCCAATGTTGACTCCAATGCTTCCCACAGTCCATCAGCATGAAACTGAAAACCCAGCAGACACCTACCCTGTTCAAAGGCTATAGGTATCTGACAGCCCTCAATGAGCCAATGTTACATCAGCATCTGACAGCCCTCAATGAGCCAATGTTACATCAGCATCTGACAGCCCTCAATGAGCCAATGTTACATCAGCATCTGACAGCCCTCAATGAGCCAATGTTACATCAGCATCTGACAGCCCCCAATGAGCCAATGTTACATCAGCATCTGACAGCCCTCAATGAGCCAATGTTACATCAGCATCTGACAGCCCTCAATGAGCCAATGTTACATCAGCATCTGACAGCCCTCAATGAGCCAATGTTACATCAGCATCTGACAGCCCTCAATGAGCCAATGTTACATCCGCATCTGACAGCCCTCAATGAGCCAATGTTACATCAGCATCTGACAGCCCTCAATGAGACAATGTTACATCAGCATCTGACAGCCCTCAATGAGCCAATGTTACATCAGCATCTGACAGCCCTCAATGAGCCAATGTTACATCAGCATCTGACAGCCCTCAATGAGCCAATGTTACATCAGCATCTGACAGCCCTCAATGAGCCAATGTTACATCCGCATCTGACAGCCCTCAATGAGACAATGTTACATCAGCATCTGACAGCCCTCAATGAGCCAATGTTACATCAGCATCTGACAGCCCCCAATGAGCCAATGTTACATCAGCATCTGACAGCCCTCAATGAGCCAATGTTACATCAGCATCTGACAGCCCTCAATGAGCCAATGTTACATCAGCATCTGACAGCCCTCAATGAGCCAATGTTACATCAGCATCTGACAGCCCTCAATGAGCCAATGTTACATCAGCATCTGACAGCCCTCCATGAGAGAATGTTACATCAGCATCTGACAGCCCTCAATGAGCCAATGTTACATCAGCATCTGACAGCCCTCAATGAGCCAATGTTACATCAGCATCTGACAGCCCTCAATGAGCCAATGTTACATCAGCATCTGACAGCCCTCAATGAGCCAATGATACATCAGCATCTGACAGCCCTCAATGAGCCAATGTTACATCAGCATCTGACAGCCCTCAATGAGCCAATGTTACATCAGCATCTGACAGCCCTCAATGAGCCAATGTTACATCAGCATCTGACAGCCCTCAATGAGCCAATGTTACATCAGCATCTGACAGCCCTCAATGAGCCAATGTTACATCAGCATCTGACAGCCCTCAATGAGCCAATGTTACATCAGCATCTGACAGCCCTCAATTAGCCAATGATACATCAGCATCTGACAGCCCTCAATGAGCCAATGTTACATCAGCATCTGACAGCCCTCAATGAGACAATGTTACATCAGCATCTGACAGCCTCAATGAGCCAATGATACATCAGCATCTGACAGCCCTCAATGAGACAATGTTACATCAGCATCTGACAGCTCTCAATGAGCCAATGATACATCAGCATCTGACAGCCCTCAATGAGACAATGTTACATCAGCATCTGACAGCCCTCAATGAGCCAATGATACATCAGCATCTGACAGCCCTCAATGAGACAATGTTACATCAGCATCTGACAGCCCTCCATGAGCCAATGTTACATCAGCATCTGACAGCCCTCCATGAGCCAATGTTACATCAGCATCTGACAGCCCTCAATGAGACAATGTTATATCAGCATCTGACAGCCCTCAATGAGACAATGTTACATCAGCATCTGACAGCCCTCAATGAGCCAATGTTACATCAGCATCTGACAGCCCTCCATGAGCCAATGTTACATCAGCATCTGACAGCCCTCCATGAGCCAATGTTACATCAGCATCTGACAGCCCTCAATGAGACAATGTTATATCAGCATCTGACAGCCCTCAATGAGACAATGTTACTTCAGTATCTGACAGCCCTCAATGAGACAATGTTACATCAGCATCTGACAGCCCTCAATGAGACAATGTTACTTCAGTATCTGACAGCCCTCAATGAGCCAATGTTACATCAGCATCTGACAGCTCTCAATGAGACAATGTTACATCAGCATCTGACAGCCCTCAATGAGCCAATGATACATCAGCATCTGACAGCCCTCAATGAGACAATGTTACATCAGCATCTGACAGCCCTCCATGAGCCAATGTTACATCAGCATCTGACAGCCCTCCATGAGCCAATGTTACATCAGCATCTGACAGCCCTCAATGAGACAATGTTATATCAGCATCTGACAGCCCTCAATGAGACAATGTTACATCAGCATCTGACAGCCCTCAATGAGCCAATGTTACATCAGCATCTGACAGCCCTCAATGAGACAATGTTATATCAGCATCTGACAGCCCTCAATGAGACAATGTTACTTCAGTATCTGACAGCCCTCAATGAGACAATGTTACATCAGCATCTGACAGCCCTCAATGAGACAATGTTACTTCAGTATCTGACAGCTCTCAATGAGCCAATGTTACATCAGCATCTGACAGCCCTCAATGAGACAATGTTACATCAGCATCTGACAGCCCTCAATGAGACAATGTTACATCAGAATCTCACAGCTCTCAATGAGTCAATGTTACATCAGCATCTGACAGCCCTCAATGAGACAATGTTACATCAGCATCTGACAGCCCTCAATGAGACAATGTTACATCAGCATCTGACAGCCCTCAATGAGACAATGTTACATCAGAATCTCACAGCTCTCAATGAGACAATGTTACATCAGCATCTGACAGCCCTCAATGAGACAATGTTACATCAGCATCTGACAGCCCTCAATGAGACAATGTTACATCAGCATCTGACAGCCCTCAATGAGACAATGTTACATCAGAATCTCACAGCTCTCAATGAGACAATGTTACATCAGCATCTGACAGCCCTCCATGAGACAATGTTACATCAGCATCTGACAGCCCTCCATGAGCCAATGTTACATCAGAATCTCACAGCTCTCAATGAGACAATGTTACATCAGCATCTCACAGCTCTCAATGAGACAATGTTACATCAGGGGTTTCTTCACTATGATGCCATCAATGGGTTCCCAAATACAGACCAATAGAAAGGCACCCACGATGCCATAAATACGAACGGACCAATAGAAGGCACCCACAACACCATAAATACGAACGGACCAATAGAAGGCACCCACAACGCCATAAATACGAACGGACCAATAGAAGGCACCCACAACACCATAAATACGAACGGACCAATAGAAGGCACCCACAACACCATAAATACGAACGGACCAATAGAAGGCACCCACAACACCATAAATACGAACGGACCAATAGAAGGCACCCACAACGCCATAAATACGAACGGACCAATAGAAGGCACCCACAACACCAGAAATACGAACGGACCAATAGAAGGCACCCACGACGCCAGAAATACGAACGGACCAATAGAAGGCACCCACGACGCCATAAATACGAACGGACCAATAGAAGGCACCCACAACGCCATAAATACGAACGGACCAATAGAAGGCACCCACAACGCCATAAATACGAACGGACCAATAGAAGGCACCCACAACGCCAGAAATACGAACGGACCAATAGAAGGCACCCACAACGCCAGAAATACGAACGGACCAATAGAAGGCACCCACAACGCCAGAAATATGAACGGACCAATAGAAGGCACCCACAACGCCAGAAATACGAACGGACCAATAGAAGGCACGCCCGAATGGACCAATAGAAGGCACCCACAACGCCATAAATACGAACGGACCAATAGAAGGCACCCACAACACCATAAATACGAACGGACCAATAGAAGGCACCCACGATGCCATAAATACGAACGGACCAATAGAAGGCACCCACAACGCCAGAAATACGAACGGACCAATAGAAGGCACCCACAACGCCAGAAATACGAACGGACCAATAGAAGGCACCCACAACGCCAGAATACGAACGGACCAATAGAAAGCACCCACAACACCATAAATACGAACGGACCAATAGAAGGCACCCATAACGCCAGAGATATGAACGGACCAATAGAAAGCACCCACAACACCATAAAAGCACCATCCCAAAACGAGTTGAACTGTGTGAACAGAAAAGGCTTCCACTCTTCATGTGCAGGTGATGTGATGATGAAAAGATGCTGCTGAATGTGGTGGCCAGGTGGAATGTACGACTTCATTCTGCAGAACAGCCATGTTGGCCTCTACACCTCCAGGAGGGAGCTGATGAGGATGGACGGCTTATTGCTGAGTGTTTCCTACTCAGTTGAAGTATATTTACCATTGCTAAAGCAACTTGAATTGTCCTAGTGGTCCTCTCTCTGTAGCTATGTTTTCATTTGGCTCACAAATGAATGAGCCAAAATAAAACATTTTGGTTGTACTCAACCTCTGACACCAGCACCTCTATTTCAGTCTCAGAAATGTTATTTTTCTTAGCCCACTGGCTTTAAAGGGATGATTAGGGGCGTTTAGAAATGCAAACAGCCAAGGTTGTGCACGAGCACTGAGGCTGAGAACAATTTGCATTTATCAACGGTTATCTCCTACCGGTGTGGTTATGACACTCGTAGGATTGTTTGATAAATCACACTTTTTCTATGCATACGACCATTCTAAATTTCTACGCAATGTTGATAAATGGAGGCCCCTAATCCGTAAGATCACCTCCATCTAGTTAGTGTAGATGCCCTTGAACTATGGACCAGAGCCGCGGCCTATTGAAAAAGTCAGTTGTTTATTCATCTGCAGAAATGACTGTCAGAAACAGAGTATGTTTGTTCACATCCATTATTTATAGAATATATAGGTTACCCCACTAGTTCAACTACTGACTCAAGGGACTGAATGCTCACATAACACCAATGTTACCATTCATCTGGCACTTCATCTGGAGTCAATACACACATCTAGCTATCTACGGTATATGTGCAGTGTTTTCTCATCTACAGGAACGTTTTCTGGTCCATTCTGCTATTCTGCACTCATCCCACAACCCCCCCAAAACTGTGTCTGAAACCGTAGAGGCTGACAGCCATAAATAACAGTGTCCGTACCAAATCAACACTGTACCCACAGCATGCCATTTCTATTCAGTTTCATTTTATAACTCCCTCTTTCAGGGTGAATTTATCAGCTGCAGAAGACTGGAATTGGCTATTTAATCCATTTTGGGATACGGGTAGGGGGGAAAGGGTGCGGGTAGGGGGGGAGGGTGCCGGTAGGGGAGGAAGGGTGAGGGCGAGCAGGAACCAGAGGCACAGTTTAGCCATTATATATCCCCATCTAGATTTGCTGGGTGTAAATGTTTAGATATTCATTTTGCCCCTATCAGAAATCCAGTTACTGTCTGTGTGTATATGTACTATAACAACTGCTGTAATTGACAGAGTGTCAGAGAGAAAAAAGGAAGACTGGTGCTCTGATTGCTTTGCTCTTTGGCTCTCCCGAGCAGAAATGTTTCAGACAGAACCACTGTTCATGTCACGGTACTTTGTGGCCTATTGATATGATATGATTGATTTACACCATGGCGAGATGCATTTTGTTAATCCTGTTACAGCCCTCAAATAAAATCTATGTAAATAAATCATTTGAAGATCAGCAACTGGTGTAGTTTAATAATGTTTTTTTTGTCCAGATATTGGTTTATTCCTTCTGCGTTCTCTAATGTTTTCTAATCATATAACATGAAAGGGATACTTTGGGATTTTGGCAATGAGGCCCTTTATCTACTTCCTCAGAGTCAGATAAATGTGTAGATACCATTTGTATGTCTCTGTGTCCAGTACGAAGGAAGTTAGGGGTAGTTTAGTGTTAGCACAATGACAGGAAGTCTCTGGGGATCTGGGTTAGGGTACCATTTATGAAGAAAGGCTGAAAAGATGAACGGAAAGAAGAACATGAGAGCCAGCGAGTGAGGGAGAAAGAGAGACAGTTAGAGAAGGTTCAAAAGGCCACCACCTGCCATCGGTGAGGAGGAAGAGGTGACAGAGAGCCTTGTAACAGAGAGCCTTAAAACAGGCCATCTGCAGTTGGTACATCCATTTTTGGACATTTGAATTAACAATATACCCATTGATTCTTGAAGAAAATAATTACAGAATTCTGCAGCTCATACTTATCCCCCAGTGGTTAGATTTCTCCAGCCCCATCCCTCAGCGTTTTACCAAAACTGTGGTGGGGTGTTACTTTGTTATTGTTTGAAGTGCTGATTGCCCCTTTCTTTCTTACAGCAACATCTGAGACATCTGAGCGGTGATACAGTACCCTTAATACCCATCAGCCTTGCCTGGTGATACAGTACCCCATCATACCCATCAGCCTTGCCTGGTGATACCCCTAATAGCCATCAGCCTTGCCTGGTGATACCCCTAATAGCCATCAGCCTTGCCTGGTGATACACCTCATAGCCATCAGCCTTGCCTGGTGATACACCTCCTACCCATCAGTCTTGCCTGGTGATACCCCTCATACCCATCAGCCTTGCCTGGTGATACCCCTAATAGCCATCAGCCTTGCCTGGTGATACAGTACCCTTATACCCATCAGCCTTGCCTGGTGATACCCCTAATAGCCATCAGCCTTGCCTGGTGATACCTCTTCATATCCATCTTTAGTCTGGCTGGACTTAATCCCTCAGAAATGGGTCACAGGCATGATGCTAGTAAACAATAGGGAGAGGGATGAATGCTACTGAGGACTAGTGGAAAGGGTCCACTTCTGGGGCCTAGCAGCTTAGACACAGAACACCATATGCTGTGTACCCAGCCTATTCTGCATAAGCAGTTTCCATGCAAACTTGACTCGTAATCACTAGGCTCCATCTGTTTCACACTGTACCGCGCAAGAAGAAAATAACAACACCTAGGCTCCTCAATAACAAGCTGTCATTGGCCCCATAAATATGCCACTAAAGTAGTAGGTGCTACTGTTTGTTTGAAGTCGTGGAAATTCAGAATGAGAGACGTTGTCATTTCTTCAAACAATCATCATTTAATATCGATTAATTATTGCAATAATGAGACCAGCCAACCCAACAGTCTTGAATGTTAGGCCGAGGAGCCTAACCTTTACAGAAATGCAGAGTTCTTTATATAGCCGACACTAAGAATGCTTAGTCATGGTTGCTTCCACCATTCCCATGCAGATTGGGGTCGCCATAAGCCACTCTGAGTTCATCCTGTCGTTATCTGCACGGGGGATGTTGTCTTAACCCCACCCTGACATCGTCTCCCAGATGCAAGAATGATTTTGAGACAACGAGGGATTGTTCTACTCCTAAGCTCTCTCTAGTAAAACACATTCTTGACCATACACCCAGATTAGCTGTAGGGAGCTATAGTGGAGAGAATAAAAACTCAGCATTAGTAGGACAAAAATGTCTTCCCATTCGTTAAGTAACTATTAATATCAAACAAATCAGGCAAATACATAATCTGGTGGAGGAGGCCTCAAACTCGTGTCCTCAACAACACAACACACTCTGCAAAACTACAATTACATTCATTGTCGGATCTAGTAATACTGTATGTATGCAGCTAGCTATGCAAATCCGTTTCAATGTCAACATACTAGGCCTGTATCTCTTTCCTCTTCCTGTCTGTTGTTACCATGTTGCCTGCCTTTCCCTCTCACTGTACTATTCCTGTTCAACTATACCCCTGATTTGGTTACTAATGGGTCGATCTATGCCCCCTCCATCCTCTTGTTTAGTCTGACCCTGGGGAATGTAGAAGGAGACAGTGGAGGGATCTAACCTTTAGCCGTCTGGAGAATGGGGGTTTTTGTGCTCACTGTATTCATTTGCAAATGAGTGCCGGGGACAATCAAATTTTACAACTTTGTGTCTGTCATTTTGTGCCCGCATCCCCACCCCACCTCCCCCCCTGGGAGCCGATGAGTTTGTTCCTCAGTCCGAACAGAGCGCTCTCTGCACCCTTATCTCTCCACCCCAAATGTTCCAGTGCTCAATGTCAGCAAACATGGAGGTAAACAAACCGTAAGCCCATGTATATTTAAACACTGGTTTTGTTATGTCATATCCTTCACTCTAATCTTGTAGCTGTAGTGTGTCTCACTGGATCGCAGCTGTAATGAGTTCTGCTATGTCGTTTGATGATATCCTATTCTAAATGAATCACCACACGGAATGTCTATTGTGTATTCAAAATGCTTGGAGCTAACTGCTTTAGTAAGAGTATTCAGATGTGTGCGATTGCTATGATTGCTATTCAGATGTGTGTGATTGCTATACAGATGTGTGTGATTGCTATGATTGCTATTCAGATGTGTGTGATTGCTATGATTGCTATTCAGATGTGTGTGATTGCTATACAGATGTGTGTGATTGCTATGATTGCTATTCAGATATGTGTGATTGCTATACAGATGTGTGTGATTGCTATGATTGCTATACAGATGTGTGTGATTGCTATGATTGCTATTCAGATGTGTGTGATTGCTATGATTGCTATTCAGATGTGTGTGATTGCTATACAGATGTGTGTGATTGCTATGATTGCTATTCAGATGTGCTATGATTGCTATTCAGATGTGTGATTGCTGTGATTGCTATTCAGATGTGTGTGATTGCTATACAGATGTGTGTGATTGCTATGATTGCTATTCAGATGTGTGTGATTGCTATACAGATGTATGTGATTGCTATGATTGCTATACAGATGTGTGTGATTTCTAGTAAGTCGATAAAAGCTGAAGGTAAAAGCAGAACATTTGCTTCAATCAGTTTCTGCAACTATTTTTAAGTAAATGTTCTCCAGTTAGCATGCTTGGAATGTCATGCCAAAATCATTTAAACCAATCATTGAGCAAAACAATCCCATTGTTTACGCCAAGATGGCGTAGCAGTCGGACGTGTGTTTTGTCTTGTCCCGTCTTATCCCGTGTAAATAATCGTAAATAATTTATTTCCTAGTTTTTCCCCCATATATTTCGTATATATTTTAATCTCACTTTCCATCTACGGACTGAATATCCTCTCCTGCTACCCGCCTCACCCAATGTGGTACGGATCTGCTATTTTTATACTTTACAACCGGAACCCCCATCAGAGGCTAGCTAGCTAACTAGCTAGTAGTCAGTTAGCCACTGCTAGCGGTCTTCACCGTTAACTCGGACACCAGCCAGCCTCAGCTCGGTCAATACCTGCCGGTCTGCACATCAACCCAGAGCATATCGGACTGCTTTTTCTAATCGACCTGGCCCAGGCAGGCCTTTCTAATCAACCTGGCACAGGAATCCTGGAAGGATATTGACCTTATCCCGCAGGTAGAGGATGCTTGGTTGCTCTTTAAAAGTGCTTTCCTCACTATCCTAAATAAGCATGCCATGTAGAGATAAGAACAGATATAGCCCTTGGTTCACTCCAGACCTGACTGCCCTTGACCAGCACAAAAACATCCTGTGCCGTATTGCATTAGCATTGAATAGCCCCCATAATATGCAACTTTTCAGGGAAGTCAGGAACCAATATACACAGTCAGAAAAGCTAAGGCTAGCTTTTTCAAACAGAAATGTGCATCCTGTAGCACTAATTCCAAAAAGTTTTGAAACCCCTATTACTAGCATATTCAACCTCTCTTTCATATCGTCTGAGATCCCCAAAGATTGGAAAGCTGCACGGTCATCCCCCTCTTCAAAGGGGGAGACACTAGACCTAAACTGTTATAGGCCTTTATCCATCTTGCCCTGCCTTTCTAAAATCTTTGATTGCCAAGTTAACAAACAGATCACCAACCATTTCGAACCCCACCGTACCTTCTTCACTATGCAATCTGGTTTCAGAGCTGGTCATGGGTTCACCTCAGCCACGCTCAAGGTCCTAATCGATATCATAACCGCCATCGATAAAAGACAGTACTGTACAGCCGTCTTCATCGACCTGGCCAAGGCTTTCGATTCTGTCGATCACCACATTCTTATCGGCAGACTCAATAGCCTTGGTTTCTCAAATGACTGCCTCGCCTGGTTCACCAACTACTTCTCAGATACAGTTCAGTGTGTCAAATACAGTTCTCTCATGCCGTCCCTGGAAGGGGTGCGTCACCTGAGTGGGTTGATTCACTGATGTGGTCATCCTGTCTGGGTTGGCGCCCCCCCTTGGGTTGTGCCATGGCGGAGATCTTTGTGGGCTGTACTCAGCCTTGTCTCAGGATAGTAAGTTGGTGGTTGAAGATATCCCTCTAGTGGTGGGGGGGCTGTGCTTTGGCAAAGTGGGTGGGGTTATATCATTCCTGTTTGGCCCTGTCCGGGGGTGTCCTCGGATGGGGCCACAGTGTCTCCTGACCCCTCCAGTCTCAGCCTCCAGTATTTATGCTGCAGTAGTTTATGTGTCGGGGGGCTAGGGTCAGTTTGTTATATCTGGAGTACTTCTCCTGCCCTATTCGGTGTCCTGTGTGAATCTAAGTGTGCGTTCTCTAATTCTCTCCTTCTCTCTTTCTTTCTCTCTCTCGGAGGACCTGAGCCCTAGGACCATGCCCCAGGACTACCTGACATGATGACTCCTTGCTGTCCCCAGTCCACCTGGCCGTGCTGCTGCTCAGTTTCATCTTCCACCTGACCGTGCTGCTGCTCCAGTTTCAACTGTTCTGCCTTATTATTATTCGACCATGCTGGTCATTTATGAACATTTGAACATCTTGGCCATGTTCTGTTATAATCTCCACCTGGCACAGCCAGAAGAGGACTGGCCACCCCACATAGCCTGGTTCCTCTCTAGGTTTCTTCCTAGGTTTTGGCCTTTCTAGGGAGTTTTTCCTAGCCACCGTGCTTCTACACCTGCATTGCTTGCTGTTTGGGGTTTTAGGCTGGGTTTCTGTACAGCACTTTGAGATATCAGCTGATGTACGAAGGGCTATATAAATACATTTGATTTGATTTGAAATCAGAGGGCTTGTTGTCCAGACCTCTGGCAGTCTCTATGGGGTGCCACAGAGTTCAATTCTCGGGCCAACTTTTTCTCTGTATATATCAGTGATGTCGCTCTTGCTGCTGGTGATTCTCTGATCCACCTCTACGCATACGACACCATTCTGTATAGAGCTGGCCCTTCTTTGGACACTGTGTTAACAAACTTCCAAATGAGCTTCAATGCCATACAACACTCCTTCCATGGCCTCCAACTGCTCTTAAATGCTAGTAAAACTAAATGCATATTCTTCAACAGATTGCTGCCCGCACCCGCCCGCCTGACTAGCATCACTACTCTGGACAGTTCTGACTTGGAATATGTGGACATCTACAAATACCAAGGTGTCTGGTTAGACTGTAAACTCTCCTTCCAGACTCACATTAAGCATCTCCAATCCAAAATTAAATCTAGAATCGGCTTCCTATTTTGCAACAAAGCCTCCTTCACTCATGCTGCCAAACATTCCCTCGTAAAACTGACTATCCTACCAATCCTTGACTTCTGCGATGCCATTTACAAAAAAGCCTCAAACACTCTACTCAGCAAATTGGATGTAGTGTATCACAGTACCATCCATTTTGGCACCAAAGCCCCATATACTACCCACCACTGCGACCTGTATGCTCTCGTTGGCTGGCCCTCGCTACATATTATTCGCCAAACCCACTGGCTCCAGTTCATCTATAAGTCTTTGCAAGGTAAAGCCTCGCCTTATCTCAGCTCAGTGGTCACCATAGCAACACCTACCCGTAGCACACTCTTCAGCAGGTATATTTCACTGGTCATCCCCAAAGCCAACACTTCCTTTGGCTGCCTTTCCTTCCAGTTCTTTGCTGACAATGACTGGAAAAAATGGCAAAAATAACTGAAGCTGGAGACTTATATCTCCCTCTCTAACTTTAAGCATCAGCTGTCAGAGCAGCTTATCGATCACTGTACCTGTACACAGCCCATCTGTAAATAGCACACCCAACTACCTCATCCCCATATTGTTATTATTTATTTATTTGTTGCTCTTTTGCACACCAGTATCTCTACTTGCACATCATCATCTGCACATCTATCACTCCAGTGTTAATGCTAAATTGTAATTATTTCGCCTCCATGGCCTATTTATTTCCTTACCTCCCTAATCTTACTACATTTGCACACATTGTACATAGGCCTTTTCTATTGTTTTATTGACTGTACGTTTGTTTATTCCATGTGTAACTCTGTGTTGTTGTTTTTGTCGCACTGCTTTGCTTTATCTTGTCCAGGTCGCAGTTGTAAATGAGAACTTGTTCTCAACTTGCCTAGCTGGTTAAATTAAAGTCAAAGAAATCAAATAAAAAATTGTAATGACATGGTTTGAAGTTGCTTTTAGGGCATGACAATTAAAGCATGCCAACTGGGAGGCATAGAGGTACATTACATTTAGGTCAGAAATGTATAATTTTAGCAGTTGGTGGCAGTGGCTAGTTTTAACCAAAGCTTGGATCGCAGTCGCTCTTTGTCCATAGACTGATTTGCTTTCAAGGGAAAGGAAACAAGTATAGAAAAGTGTAATTTGGCTGAACTAGCCCTTTAAGTCAGTAATAATTTGGCTGAACTATCCCTTTAAGTCAGTAATAATTTGGCTGCACTAGTCCTTTAAGTCAGTAATACTTTGGCTGAACTAGTCCTTTAAGTCAGTAATAATATGTCTGAACTAGCCCTTTAAGTCAGTAATAATTTGGCTGAACTATCCCTTTAAGTCAGTAATACTTTGGCTGAACTATCCCTTTAGGTCAGTAATAATTTGGCTGAACTATCCCTTTAAGTCAGTAATAATTTGGCTGAACTAGTCCTTTAAGTCAGTAATGACTGAATTTAAGGATGATTAATCAACATTAAGAAAAAGTTCATTCTAAAATCAGAGAAAACAGTCAGGGGCGCTCAAATGGACATTTAAACCAACTAATCCTAGAAAGATGAACTCGTCCAAAAACCCTCTTTGAGAACTCGTATGTGGCTTCCCCATGGCACTTAATAAAAGCCTGTTCTGTTCATGCCCATGGTATCAGGTGCTCTGATATAGGTTTTAACCCTTTTGTGGATTTCCCATTTGGAACATTTCCCTGTAATCCTACAGAACACGAGGTCAGTGGGTGTAACGAAAAGAGAAACCTTTTCAAAAGGGTTTATGATGTAATTTCAAGCCTCCCTCCCAGCGTGCTCCACAGGAGGTCATGACATTCTGCGTGAACCTCAACGCTGTCTCTTCCCTCCTCCTTCTTCTGATAGGTGGAAACATTCTCAGCATACAACCCAAACTTGGTTGCAATTGGCTATCTAGAAAATCATGCTGTTTCACCACATATCTTGTCGCATTTGTTCAGACACGTAGAACGTCTCAGGCAGAGTGTATTTTAATGACTGAATCCTTCAAAATCCTCTTAAGCGGAACAGAATTCAACTCCTGAACCCACTCAAATTAAACAGTAATTAAAGAGTGTGACTCTGAATGGATGTGTACATATACAGAGGAATGAAAACAGTATGTGTTACCATGGTTTCACAGAGTGAGAGTGAACACGGATGCATATCATGGCAAGGACACAAAGCAAAACCATCCATTTTATACTTCCTGACTTACACACATATACAAATCAAAGTGCTGACCTCTTTTCCACATGTCAAAATCCTGTAATTTGTTTTGTACTATTATGCTATCTTCTAGCATCTAATTAGCACAAGCTATGTAGCATGTTTTCCCCATTATACAGATGCCCCTCAATATGCAATTTGCTCGTAAAACCATTTCCTGCGGTCAAATGACCTGGTGGCTTCAAGGGTGGAATGTTTCTTCATATTTTTCAGTTTCATAATTAATCAATATACTTTTTTTTAAACAGAGAAAATCCAGTGTTTCTATGTCAAACGGATTAGATATTTTTCAGTCTTCTGTGATACATCTAAAGTGTAATACTGGGGTGCAAACTCAACATTGAATAGTTTAAACTCTTTTAAGCCCATAACCATGTGTGTGAGGTGTATACTTTGGTTTCGGAGTAGATTTGTTTAAGACTACCAAGAAACACTCTGTGTGACCCTGATTTATCCCACTGTAGTAAAGGTTCTGTGTGACCCTGATTTAGCCCACTGCAGTAAAAGGTTCTGTGTGACCCTGATTTAGCCAACTGCAGTAAAAGGTTCTGTGTGACCCTGATTTATCCCACTGTAGTAAAGGTTCTGTGTGACCCTGATTTATCCCACTGTAGTAAAGGTTCTGTGTGACCCTGATTTAGCCCACTGCAGTAAAAGGTTCTGTGTGACCCTGATTTAGCCAACTGCAGTAAAAGGTTGCTAGTTATTATATTAGAGTGTCCATTAGCGGTTAGCATACGGTAGGTACACTGTAGAGCTCAGTATCTGGGCCTTGAAACAGCCCTGTAGAGCAGTGTTTGTTCTGTACTTGCTCACCTACTCCAATAGATAATGCTAATCCCATGTAAAGGTTGACTCCTGGTAATAATTAAGGACTCTCATGAGCAACTGCATTTTAACTGAAGCATGCAGATACAGTATTAGCCGGCTAGCTGAATATGCAGGTTTTTTTTTTCAATCATCTTGTGGCATAGCACTTAACCAAACAATGTCAGAGAAGAAAATAAAAGAGGCGTTGTGGGATATATCCCATTTGCTTCTAAATAAAGACCGTCAAGCTCTCTCTGTTTCCTGAGTGTAATTCATTAGTAGAGTAATAGTATGTCTCGGTCTACTGGAGCCGCTCTACCAGCTAGTTTGGCTGAGCCTATGTTGCAGATTGGGGGCTGGATCATTAATTCTGCTGATCCAGTAATATAATGAGCATAACCTTGGTGCTTCCTTGAAACACCACTCTGTATCCCCACAGCATATTCATCTCAGGACAGTCAACACAAAGACAACGTGGAGGGTTCAGGAGCAGACTGCGGTTCCCATACAAAACAACAAGGAAACAAGCGGACCATTGAACTAAAGAGAAAAGCAATAAGTGGACTAAAAAAGCAGCGGAAGTGAGCAGTGAGTACTGATAGGAGTACAGACAGGAGTACTGACAGGAGTACAGGCAGGAGTACAGACAGGAGTACCGACAGGAGTACAGACAGGAGTACAGGCAGGAGTACAGGCAGGAGTACAGACAGGAGTACTGACAGGAGTACAGGCAGGAGTACAGACAGGAGTACAGACAGGAGTACTGACAGGAGTACAGACAGGAGTACAGACAGGAGTACTGACAGGAGTACTGACAGGAGTACAGACAGGAGTACAGACAGGAGTACAGACAGGAGTACAGACAGGAGTACAGGCAGGAGTACAGACAGGAGTACAGACAGGAGTACAGGCAGGAGTACAGACAGGAGTACTGACAGGAGTACAGACAGGAGTACTGACAGGAGTACAGGCAGGAGTACAGACAGGAGTACAGACAGGAGTACTGACAGGAGTACAGGCAGGAGTACAGACAGGAGTACCGACAGGAGTACAGACAGGAGTACAGGCAGGAGTACAGGCAGGAGTACAGACAGGAGTACTGACAGGAGTACAGGCAGGAGTACTGACAGGAGTACTGACAGGAGTACTGACAGGAGTACAGGCAGGAGTACAGGCAGGAGTACAGACAGGAGTACAGGCAGTAGTACAGGCAGGAGTACAGACAGGAGTACTGACAGGAGTACAGACAGGAGTACAGACAGGAGTACTGACAGGAGTACAGACAGGAGTACTGACAGGAGTACTGACAGGAGTGCAGACAGGAGTACAGACAGGAGTACAGACAGGAGTACTGACAGGAGTACAGACAGGAGTACAGACAGGAGTGCAGACAGGAGTACAGACAGGAGTGCAGACAGGAGTACAGACAGGAGTACAGGCAAGAGTACTGACAGGAGTACAGACAGGAGTACAGACAGGAGTACTGACAGGAGTACAGACAGGAGTACAGACAGGAGTACAGACAGGAGTACTGACAGGAGTGCAGACAGGAGTGCAGACAGGAGTACAGACAGGAGTACAGACAGGAGTGCAGACAGGAGTATAGACAGGAGTGCAGACAGGAGTACAGACAGGAGTACAGACAGGAGTACAGACAGGAGTACTGACAGGAGTACAGACAGGAGTACAGACAGGAGTACAGACAGGAGTACTGACAGGAGTACAGACAGGAGTACTGACAGGAGTACTGACAGGAGTACAGACAGGAGTACAGACAGGAGTACTGACAGGAGTACAGACAGGAGTACAGACAGGAGTACACACAGGAGTACAGACAGGAGTACAGACAGGAGTACTGACAGGAGTACAGACAGGAGTACAGACAGGAGTACTGACAGGAGTACAGACAGGAGTACTGACAGGAGTACTGACAGGAGTACAGACAGGAGTACAGACAGGAGTACAGACAGGAGTACTGACAGGAGTACAGACAGGAGTACAGACAGGAGTACTGACAGGAGTACAGACACTGTGAAGGCTTCAGTCATCAATAAGACTGGGCAGCTTTAGTTGGACATGTCACCCTTGAAACCAACTTTATCAAACATGTTCAACTTATAACTTGGGAGAGTCCACAGATTGGAATGTGCTTCCTGTTTTTTGTCAAAGCGAGACCTCACCGTATTCCCGTGTGATCGGCCGCAATTACCACGAGAACTCGTGGGAACACAGTCAAAACTGGAAGCAAATTTGAATCTGCCAAACTACCAATGCTAGCCAGATAAACTAGATGGATATATGACTTTTAAGGGTGGAGAACAACACAATTCCATGTGTAACTCTGTGTTGTTGTATGTGTCGAACTGCTTTGCTTTATCTTGGCCAGGTCGCAGTTGTGAATGAGAACTTGTTCTCAACTGGCCTACCTGGTTAAATAAAGGTGAAATAAATCAATCAATCAATGGAGGCTGGTAACTTAAAACATTGAGGAGGATGGTATAGTGTGTTTAAACATCGATAAAGACTAATTATTTTAACCTGGAATGGGAATGAGAGTGCTACTTAGTGTTGGAAAGGATCACAGCAGTGATTGAATGAGGGTATGAGGTTGACCAATGCAGGACAGGATTTGACTGGGAAGACACAAAACAATAACACTACACAGTTAATCAAAAGAGCTAATAAAGAGTTAGTCCAAGTCAGGAGTCAAATCATTCATGTGTAATAATGTGACTGTGTTTGACTCTACATACAGTAATGAGAGAACATTGATAGAGGTACTCACAGTGCTTGGAGAGGAAACACTCAATGTGCCAGTGGATGACTCTAGGCAACAACATCTCCTCCCCGCTGATCCTCAACACTGGGGCCCCACAAGGGTGCGTTCTGAGCCCTCTCCTGTACTCCCTGTTCACCCACGACTGCGTGGCCATGCACGCTCCAACTCAATCATCAAGTTTGCGGACGACACAACAGTGGTAGGCTTGATTAGCAACAACGACGAGACGGCCTACAGGGAGGAGGTGAGGGCCCTCGGAGTGTGGTGTCAGGAAAATAACCTCACACTCAACGTCAACAAAACTAAGGAGATGATTGTTGACTTCAGGAAACAGCAGAGGGAACACCCCCCATCCACATCGATGGAACAGTAGTGGAGAGGGTAGCAAGTTTTAAGTTCCTCGGCATACACATCACAGACAAACTGAATTGGTCCACTCACACAGACAGCATCGTGAGGAAGGCGCAGCAGCGCCTCTTCAACCTCAGGAGGCTGAAGAAATTCGGCTTGTCACCAAAAGCACTCACAAACTTCTACAGATGCACAATCGAGAGCATCCTGGCGGGCTGTATCACCGCCTGGTATGGCAACTGCACCGCCCTCAACCGTAAGGCTCTCCAGAGGGTAGTGAGGTCTGCACAACGCATCACCGGGGGCAAACTACCTGCCCTCCAGGACACCTACACCACCCGATGCTACAGGAAGGCCATAAAGATCATCAAGGACATCAACCACCCGAGCCACTGCCTGTTCACCCCGCTGTCATCCAGAAGGCGAGGTCAGTACAGGTGCATCAAAGCTGGGACCGAGAGACTGAAAAACAGCTTCTATCTCAAGGCCATCAGACTGTTAAACAGCCACCACTAACATTGAGTGGCTACTGCCAACACACTGTCAATGACACTGACTCTACTCCAGCCAGGTCATGGGAATTGATGGGAAATGATGTAAATATATCACTAGCCACTTTAAACAATGCTACCTTATATAATGTTACTTACCCTACATTGTTCATCTCATATGCATACGTTGATACTGTACTCTATATCATCGACTGCATCCTTATGTAATACATGTATCACTAGCCACTTTAACTATGCCACTTGGTTTACATACTTATCTCATATGTATATACTGTACTCGATATCATCTACTGTATCTTGCCTATGCTGCTCTGTACCATCACTCATTCATATATCCTTATGTACATATTCTTTATCCCCTTACACTGTGTATAAGACAGTAGTTTTTTTGGAATTGTTAGTTAGATTACTTGCTCGTTATTACTGCATTGTCGGAACTAGAAGCACAAGCATTTCGCTACACTCGCATTAACATCTGCTAACCATGTGTATGTGACAAATAAAATTTGATTTGATTTGATTTTGATTTACATACAGTAATGAGAGAACATTGATAGAGGTACTCACAGTGCTTGGAGAGGAAACACTCAATGTGCCAGTGGATGACTCTACATACAGTAATGAGAGAACATTGTTAGAGGTACTCACAGTGCTTGGAGAGGAAACACTCAATGTGCCAGTGGATGACTCTACATACAGTAATGAGAGAACATTGATAGAGGTACTCACAGTGCTTGGAGAGGAAACACTCAATGTGCCAGTGGATGACTCTACATACAGTAATGAGAGAACATTGATAGAGGTACTCACAGTGCTTGGAGAGGAAACACTCAATGTGCCAGTGGATGACTCTACATACAGTAATGAGAGAACATTGATAGAGGTACTCACAGTGCTTGGAGAGGAAACACTCAATGTGCCAGTGGATGACTCTACATACAGTAATGAGAGAACATTGATAGAGGTACTCACAGTGCTTGGAGGGGAAACACTCAATGTGCCAGTGGATGACTCTACATACAGTAATGAGAGAACATTGATAAAGGTACTCACAGTGCTTGGAGAGGAAACACTCAATGTGCCAGTGGATGACTCTACATACAGTAATGAGAGAACATTGATAGAGGTACTCACAGTGCTTGGAGAGGAAACACTCAATGTGCCAGTGGATGACTCTACATACAGTAATGAGAGAACATTGATAGAGGTACTCACAGTGCTTGGAGGGGAAACACTAAATGTGCCAGTGGATGACTCTACATACAGTAATGAGAGAACATTGATAGAGGTACTCACAGTGCTTGGAGAGGAAACACTCAATGTGCCAGTGGATGACTCTACATACAGTAATGAGAGAACATTGTTAGAGGTACTCACAGTGCTTGGAGAGGAAACACTCAATGTGCCAGTGGATGACTCTACATACAGTAATGAGAGAACATTGATAGAGGTACTCACAGTGCTTGAGAGGAAACACTCAATGTGCCAGTGGATGACTCTACATACAGTAATGAGAGAACATTGATAGAGGTACTCACAGTGCTTGGAGAGGAAACACTCAATGTGCCAGTGGATGACTCTACATACAGTAATGAGAGAACATTGATAGAGGTACTCACAGTGCTTGGAGGGGAAACACTCAATGTGCCAGTGGATGACTCTACATACAGTAATGAGAGAACATTGATAGAGGTACTCACAGTGCTTGGAGGGGAAACACTCAATGTGCCAGTGGATGACTCTACATACAGTAATGAGAGAACATTGATAGAGGTACTCACAGTGCTTGGAGGGGAAACACTCAATGTGCCAGTGGATGAACGGGCACATGAGACGTGGCTTCAGTTCATGTCAGGAGAAAGTTGACAATGGCAGTAGAGTGGAGTAGTCATCACCTCTTAATCAGTGAACAGGAGGGGACTTAGCTGTAAATACAAATAGCAGATACATTCCATTACAGCTGCGCCATTGTAGGTTTAGACAACGAGTTTCTCTATGAACTTAATCTCAGACATCCCAAAATTCCTGAAGTCAAACACAGACTGCGCATCTCGCTTACTTGACACATCAAAGTAGCCCAAGAAACAGTCCTGAACAAAGCCCCGATCATCCACATACATGACGATAATTGACAACTGCAAGCAGACTGGTGGGGCAATTTTTAACAGTTGATCAGACTGTCAGACTGTCAGTTGATACAGCACGTCAGAGTTCTAATGTTGAGGTATAGCCTAGGCTGCTGAAACATTTCTGTAATCAGTTTTAGCTTGTGTCTGTTCAGAGTGATAATGTGTTATCATGTTTGCTAAATAAATACAGAAGGAATGTGGAAAGCCTACCTGAGGACACGCTGGGGAAAAATGCCCTGCTTCAAACTTCTCTCTTTAATCTAACTTTTAATGGATGACGCCATCGAAGCTTTCAAATCATTCGGAATTGCTTTCGTCATCCCAGAAAATACGTGTTCAATATGTTCAGCAAGTAAAGCATTGTAAAGGGCAATTACCTCTGCAAGCTCCTTGTAGTTTCCCTTGTTACCGGAACTTTCCCTCTCGTCGTGTCCTCTAAAAGCAAACTCTTGCAAGCCCAGCTTTTGTTTTTTTGTTTAGCTGATCGATCGATGTTCTTCAGATCACTGTACCCACCTTTCCACCAAGGCTCAGACTTTCCAAAAAGCAGGCAAGGCCAGAAATACATGCTGCCTGATGAAAGGCTCCCTGTTAACCTTCTATACTTCTCATACCAGTTTGTATTGAACGCTCTCACCTTTTCGTCCTTCTTCATGAAACTGATCTCAGGCAGAGGTCGACCGCCGCTTTTAATACACACCTTTTCGTCCTTCTTCATGAAACTGATCTCAGGCAGAGGTCGACCGCCGCTTTTAATACACACCTTTTCGTCCTTCTTCATGAAACTGATCTCAGGCAGAGGTCGACCGCCGCTTTAATACACACCTTTTCATCCTTCTTCATGAAACTGATCTCAGGCAGGCACCGCCGCTTTTAATACACACCTTTTCGTCCTTCTTCATGAAACTGATCTCAGGCAGAGGACCGCCGCTTTTAATACACACCTTTTCGTCCTTCTTCATGAAACTGATCTCAGGCAGAGGTCGACCGCCGCTTTTAATACACACCTTTTCGTCCTTCTTCATGAAACTGATCTCAGGCAGAGGTCGACCGCCGCTTTTAATACACACCTTTTCGTCCTTCTTCATGAAACTGATCTCAGGCAGAGGTCGACCGCCGCTTTTAATACACACCTTTTCGTCCTTCTTCATGAAACTGATCTCAGGCAGAGGTCGACCGCCGCTTTTAATACACACCTTTTCCAAGTACCCCAGAGAATGAAGGGGTTCTTCAACAAAAGGTCCACAACATTTTCTGCAGCGTTGGCCATTCTACCATTCTGGCGGAGAAAACTGCACACTCGTGCTGGTACCTAGCTAGCTACTGAAGTTAGCGAGGCACATTTTTGTAAGTTACACTAACTGGACACAAAAATAAAGTTCTAAAACAAAGAAAACTATTTATAATATACCTCCTCCATCTCTTGTAATTTCAAAAAACGAATTTAAATTAAATAATGCTCAAATATCACTATTCTCTCATAATCTCTATCCAACAATGTCCAAGCTTCTCAAGACATAGAACCTCCATAATGCTCTGTGGCACAATCCCTAATACAACTCACTAAATTCATTCTCTGATCCGTATTCTATAATTGCATGGACAGCATGTCAGTTCATACTGCAAAAGCCTTGATTGGTTGGAGGACGTCCTCCGCAAGTGGTCATAATTACCATGTATGTCTACGGAAGGGGGTGAGGCCTATGAGCCTCCAAGGTTTTGTATTGAAGTCAATTCAGTGAGAGGAGGACAGA
The DNA here is from genome assembly GCF_018296145.1 of Oncorhynchus tshawytscha. Classification (NCBI taxonomy): domain Eukaryota; kingdom Metazoa; phylum Chordata; class Actinopteri; order Salmoniformes; family Salmonidae; genus Oncorhynchus; species Oncorhynchus tshawytscha. Next base: position 55,143 of record NW_024608413.1, read on the forward strand.
AGCTATCTATTCTCTGGCTACACCATGGTGCTACCCCAGCCAGTGCTGTTGAAGTCATTGCAAAACAGTGTATTTTAATCAATCATTTGGTGACATAGGAACATATTTAGTATAGTTTTAACTAAAAAGGATAGCTTTTTTCATGTTTAACTATTCTTATGAAACTTCACGGGGGAGGATGGTCCTCCCCTTCCTTCTCTGAGGAGCCTTCACTGAAGTACAGCTAGATTTCAACCTATAATTTTCCAACAGATTTTTTTAATTTCGCAGAATGTTTTATGGATATATGGAATACATGTTTTTATGGTTATATGGAATAAATGTTTTTATGGTTATGTGGAATTAATGTTTTTATGGATATATGGAATACATGTTTTTATGGTTATATGGAATAAATGTTTTTATGGTTATGTGGAATTAATGTTTTTATGGATATATGGAATAAATGTTTTTATGGTTATATGGAATAAATGTTTTTTATGTGGAATAAATATTTTTATGGATATATGGAATAAATGTTTTTATGGATATATGGAATAAATATTTTTTATGTGGAATAAATATTTTTATGGATATATGGAATACATGTTTTTATGGATATATGGAATAAATGTTTTTATGGATATATGGAATAAATGTTTTAAGGATGTATGGAATAATTGCAATGAGACATGGACACAGCTTGACTTCAGAACACTCCCAACGTATATAACAAATATACAAAGTTTGTTTCCTTGTTTGATCCTTTCCTTGATCAAACAAGAGTCTTCTAATGTACTTGCTACCCACTCTCTCTAAACCTCACTATAATGGTTTGATTGATCTGCAGCTATTACCCGGTAATGACTACCTAATCCAGAGGTTCTGTATTAATGACTGGGACGTGTGTTGAGGCCGGGGTTCTCCAAGGACAACTCTTTTTAGTGATGAGCTCTGATACTGATCCTGACAAAGTCCCGTAGGCGCTGAGCAATGGCCGTGTGTGTGTGTCCCCTACTGTCATAACATCAGTTAAGTCATTGAGTCTTAACGACGATGCCACACAGCCGTGGTAGCTCATCTGCAGCGAACTGATGGAAATTACAGGAACTGGAGCTTACATTTATATAGGAAATGTTACAGCGTAATTTAATGCTTCAGGTTCTTGCTAATGCCACAGATTTATTATGATTAATGGCTTTTTTTTTAATTGAGGGATTCTCAAGTTTAGTACTCAGTCTTTCCGTACTAAGAACCATCCTATCAATTCATATTCATTACGTTAAGAATATATTGTCACCTTTGTTAATTTAAGGGTCTGGCTAGATTCTCACAAACTTTACATAAATATGTCACACTTCCCTGGATAGACTATATCACATCCTCATATATCTGACTAATGAACTGAAATTCATTCATGGTGGTGTGTGTGTGTGTGTGTCTATGTTTCTAAAGGAATGTGTGTGTGTGTGTGTGTGTGTTCTAAAGGTGTGTGTGTGTGTGTGTGTGTGTGTGTGTGTGTGTGTGTGTGTGTGTGTGTGTGTGTGGCCTGAGGCGTTTTGCTATCTTGCAGGTAGAGTACTGGGTAGCAGTGCCAGCAGTGGTAGGAAGTAAACATCAAAGATCAAAGAAAATGGGTCTAGAAATCCCAGCTTGGTCTCTGTGACTGTCACAACCATCTGTTCGGCTCCTGAAACACATCTCCACTGTAGGACCACATCCCTCTTCTCAGACAGAAACCTCTGGCTAACCCCAAGTAACCCCATCTCCCCTGTCTCAGAGACAACCACAGAGGACCTGGCGGTAGCTGAACTTCAGGTTAAAGGTCAAACTAACATCCAGATGTAGTTGGAGGTGGAGTAATATGAGGTGGAGTTAGGTGACAGCGTATGCAGAGGTGGCTGTGGCGTGGCATGCAGTAGATGCACCTTGTGCCCTGGCGAAGGACGAAAGGTTGGTGTTGCTGTTCAATGCATTTTCTTACCACATGAAGATATCAGCAGTAGTGTACCTGAGTGGGCGACACACCGACAAAACATTGTAAAAATGTGTCCATTCATGCTGTTACCAAGATGTTATCTTCACCTACAGCTTCAAGCTGTTGTGAGCCAAACTCCATTACACTGCTCAGAAAGACTGGTATTCACTCTACTAATAGGGCACCAGCAGTATTCTGTCTTCAGTGTTTTTCCATCCCTACCATCCACTCCAAGCTACAATGTATCTTTGTTGCCATGGTGAATTCCAAGGTGGCTTTGATGGCTTTGTTGACACACTCGAGCACAGAGTATCTTCCCCTCTACCTCTCTCTTCCAGTTTTCTCCCCTAGGGTTGGTTCTCTCTCGACTGACTCCACGGTGCTGTCCTGATGTCTTATTCTGTCTGTCAGTGAGATGATGGCTGTGGGTCCTGTCGGTAAACACTTGTGTTTATTTCCAAGTCCTCACGTACTGTGGAAGCCTGCTCTCAACCGGGGATAAAGAGTTAGAGGAATCTCAGTGTTGGGCCCCTGTGGGCTTCACTGGTAATGAGAGTAGACTCCACCTGTGTGTGTGGAATACTAATCTGCTCTCAGCTCTGATACTGATGGAAGGTGTTCATTAATAGCACTAGTCACACAGTCAGGCCCAGGGAGAGGTGTGTGTGTGAGTGTGTGAGTGAGTGAGTGAGTGTGTGAGTGTGTGAGTGAGTGTTGTGGGTGTTGTGGGTATGTGTGAGTGTGTGTGGGTGTTGTGGGTATGTGTGTGTGTGTGTGTGTGTGTGTGTGTGTGTGTGTGTGTGTGTGTGTGTGTGTGTGAGGGTGTGTGAGTGTGTGTGAGTGGACCAATTCAGTTTGTCTGTGATGTGTATGCCGAGGAACTTAAAACTTGCTACCCTCTCCACTACTGTTCCATCGATGTGGATAGGGGGTGTTCCCTCTGCTGTTTTCTGAAGTACACAATCATCTCCTTAGTTTTGTTGACGTTGAGTGTGAGGTTATTTTCCTGACACCACACTCGAGGGCCCTCACCTCCTCCCCTGTAGGCCGTCTCGTCGTTGTTGGTAATCAAGCCTACCACTGTTGTGTCGTCCGCAAACTTGATGATTGAGTTGGAGGCGTGCGTGGCCACGCAGTCGTGGGTGAACAGGGAGTACAGGAGAGGGCTCAGAACGCACCCTTGTGGGGCCCCAGTGTTGAGGATCAGCGGGGAGGAGATGTTGTTGCCTACCCTCACCACCTGGGGCGGCCCGTCAGGAAGTCCAGTACCCAGTTGCACAGGGCGGGGTCGAGACCCAGGGTCTCGAGCTTGATGACGAGCTTGGAGGGTACTATGGTGTTGAATGCCGAGCTGTAGTCGATGAACAGCATTCTCACATAGGTGAGATGGAGGGAGGGAGACAGTTAGAGATGGAGGGAGAGAAGTTAGAGATGGAGGGATGGAGACAGTTAGAGATGGAGGGATGGAGACAGTTAGAGATGGAGGGAGACAGATTAGATGGAGGGAGGAGACAGTTAGAGATGGAGGGAGGGAGACAGTTAGAGATGGAGGGATGGAGACAGTTAGAGATGGAGGGATGGAGACAGTTAGAGATGGAGGGATGGAGACAGTTAGAGATGGAGGGAGGGGAGACAGATGTAGGGAGAGAGTCAGTTAGAGATGGAGGGAGGGAGACAGATAGAGATGGAGGGATAGAGACATAGAGATGGAGGGATGGAGACAGTTAGAGATGGAGGGATGGAGACAGTTAGAGATGGAGGGATGGAGACAGTTAGAGATGGAGGGAGACAGATTAGATGGAGGGAGGGAGACAGGTAGAGATGGAGGGAGGAGACAGTTAGAGATGGAGGATGGAGACAGTTAGAGATGAGGGGGGAGACATAGATGGAGGGATGGAGGCAGAGATGGAGGGATGGAGACAATTAGAGATGGAGGGATGGAGGCAATGGAGAGATAGAGACAGTTAGAGATGGAGGAGGGAGACAGTTAGAGATGGAGGGATGGAGACAGTTAGAGATGGAAGGATGGAGACAGGCAGGGATGGAGACAGATGGAGGGATGGAGAAGGTTAGAGATGGAGGGAGGGAGACAGATGTAGGGAGGGAGACAGTTAGAGATGGGGGAGGGAGTCAGTTAGAGATGGAGGGAGGGAGACAATTAGAGATGGAGGGATAGAGACAGTTAGAGATGGAGGTTGGAGACAGTTAGGGATGGAGGCAGTTAGAGATGGAGGGAGGGAGACAGTTAGAGATGGAGGGATGGAGTAGTTAGAGATGGAGGGAGGGAGACTATTAGAGATGGAAGGATGGAGACAGTTAGAGATGGAGGGATGGAGACAATTGGAGATGGGAGGGATGGAGACAGTTAGAGATGGAGGGAGACAGATTAGATGGAGGGAGAGAGACACAGATGGAGGGATGGAGACAGATAGAGCAATTAGAAGGAGACATAGGAGGTGGAAGGGATGGAGACAGCAGAGATGGAGGGGGGAGACATAGAATGGAGTGGATGGAGGCAGAGATGGAGGGATGGAGACAGTTAGAGATGGAGGGATGGAGGCAGATGGAGAGATAGAGACAGTTAGAGATGGAGGGAGGGAGACAGCGGAGATGGAGGGATGGAGACAAGGGAGACAGTTAGAGATGGAGGGATGGAGTAGTTAGAGATGGAGGGAGGGAGACTATTAGAGATGGAGGGATGGAGACAGTTAGAGATGGAGGGATGGAGACAGTTAGAGATGGAGGGATGGAGACAGTTAGAGATGGAGGGAGACAGATTAGATGGAGGGAGAGAGACACAGATGGAGGGATGGAGACAGTTAGAGATGGAGGGAGGGAGACAGTTAGAGATGGAGGGATGGAGACAGTTAGAGATGAGGGGGGAGACATAGATGGAGGGATGGAGGCAGAGATGGAGGGATGGAGACAGTTAGAGATGGAGGGATGGAGGCAGATGGAGAGATAGAGACAGTTAGAGATGGAGGGAGGGAGACAGTTAGAGATGGAGGGATGGAGACAGATGGAGGGATGGAGACAGATGGAGGGATGGAGAAGGTTAGAGATGGAGGGAGGGAGACAGATGTAGGGAGGGAGGCAGTTAGAGATGGTGGGAGGGAGTCAGTTAGAGATGGAGGGAGGGAGACAGTTAGAGATGGAGGGATGGAGACAGTTAGAGATGGAGGGTTGGAGACAGTTAGGGATGGAGGCAGTTAGAGATGGAGGGAGGGTGACAGTTACAGATGGAGGGATGGAGACAGATGGAGGGATGGAGACAGTTAGAGATGGGGGGAGGGAGACAGTTAGAGATGGATGGAGTCAGTTAGAGATGGAGGGAGGGAGACAGTTAGGGATGGAGGGTTGGAGACAGTTAGGGATGGAGGGTTGGAGACAGTTAGGGTTGGAGGCAGTTAGAGATGGAGGGAGGGAGACAGTTATAGACGGAGGGATGGAGACAGATGGAGGGATGGAGACAGATGGAGGGATGGAGACAATTAGAGATGGACAGAGGGAGACAGTTAGAGGTGGAGGGATGGAGCTAGTTAGAGGTGGAGGGAGACAGATGTAGGGAGGGAGTCAGTTAGAGATGGAGGGAGGGAGACAGCTAGAGGTGGAGGGATGGAGACAGTTAGAGATGGAGGGATGGAGACAGATGGAGGGATAGAGACAGTTAGAGGTGGAGGAATGGAGACAGTGTGTCTACATTCAAGAAGTTGGGTAATTTTGTGTCATGTAGAGAGAGTAAGAGGAGAGAGGCCTTACATAACACAGAGAGAGAACGAGAGAGAGAGAGATAGCCACGGCTCTAAGCCCCATGTTGAGTTGTTTTCTTTTGAGAGAGCGAGGGAAGAGTGTCATCCCTGTGTGAGAGAAAACGAGATAAAAAAGATAGGGTATTTTGCCCTCCTCACAGAGCTGAGAGACTTGTATGCGTGGCCACCAGGACTTCCAGAGGAGGGCTGAACTCGTGCCTCCCTCTCTGTAGGTTACTTGGGAGGCAGTAGAAACATCGCCTCCGGCCTCTGGGCTCCTCCACAGGGAGACGAAACATGGACTTCATCGACTGTGAAGTGACTCTGAAGTCCAGCTTTAAACCCAATCCAACCCAAGTGCTCAGCTTTGAATATACTGTTACAGTTTGGTCCTAATAATAACAGAGTAACCAGGGTAACTAGGCACTGAGGAACCAATCCATGACAGGGCCATAATCATGCAATTCTATTTTCCCTCATAACCTACAGTTTTAGAGTCATTCTTACTCTCTCTCTCCTCTCCCCCTCTCCGTCGCTCTCTGTCTTTCCTTATCCTCCCCTCTCTTCTTTAATCACCCCTCTGTTCACCAGTCTCTGTCTCTCCTTCCATCGTCTCTCCAGTCTCTCTCTCATTTTAGTCCTCTGTCTCTCCTTCCATCATCTCTCCAGTCTCTCTCATCGTAGTCCTCTCTGTCTCTCCTTCCATCATCTCTCCAGGCTCTCTCATTTTAGTCCTCTCTGTCTCTCCTTCCATC
>NW_024608414.1:0-20000 GCF_018296145.1 Oncorhynchus tshawytscha
CCTCCCTCTCTCTCCTTCAGTCATCCCTCCTCCCCTCCCCTCCCTCTGTCCTCCAGTGCCCCTTCTCTCTCTCCTCCTCCCCGCCCTTACTCCTCCAGTTCTCCTTCCTCCCTCCCCTCCCTCCTGTCCCCTCCAGTTCTCCTCCTCCCTCCCTCTGTCCTCAGTTCTCTCTCCTCCTCCTCTCTCCTCCAGCCAATATCCCCTCCCTCCTCCCCTCCCTCTCTCCAGTCATCCCCCCTCCTCCCTCCCCCTCTCTCCTTCAGTCATCCCTCCCTCCTCCCCTCTCTCTCCTCCAGTCATCCCCCTCCTCCCCTCTCCCCTCTCTCCTCTTCAGCTTCTCTGCCCCCTCCTCCCTCCCCTCTCTCCTTCAGTCATCCCTCCCTCCTCCCCTCCCCTCTCTCCTTCAGTCATCCCCCTCCTCCCCTCCTCTCTCTCCTCCAGTCATCCCCCCCCTCCCCTCCTCTTCTCCTCCAGTCATCCCCCTCCTCCCCTCCCTCTCTCCTTCAGTCATCTCTCCTCCAGTCATCCCTCCCTCCTCCTCCCTCTGTCCTCCAGTTCTCTCTCTCCTCCTCCCCTCCCCCTCACTCCTCCAGTTCTCCATCCTCCTCCTCCCCTCTGTTCTCTAGTTCTCTCTCATCCTCCCCTCCCTCTCTCCTCCAGTCATCCCTCCCTTCTCCTCTATAGCGAAGCTTTGGTCTAGAGGTTGAATGTCTGCATGAGTCATGGATTTTTGTATGTGTGTGTGTGTGTATGTCTGAGTGTGTCTTTGCATTTATGTGTGTGTGTGTGTGTATACTACAGTCTCTTTCTCTCTCTCTCGCTCTCGCTCTCTCTCTCTCTCCCCCTCTCTCTCTCTCTCTCTCTCTCTCTCTCTCTCTCTCTCTCTCTCTCTCTCTCCCTCTCTCTCTCTCCCTCTCTCCCTCTCTCTCTCTCTCTCACTCTCTATGTCTCGCTCTCTATATCTCTCTATGGCAAAGCTGCATTAATTGGGTTTGTTTTCCAATTCTTTGTGGATCTGTGTAATCTGAGGGAAATATGTATCTCTAATATGGTCATACGTTGGACAGGAGGTTAGGAAGTGTAGCTCAGTTTCCAACTCATTTTGTGGGCAGTGAGCACATAGCCTGTCTTCTCTTGAGAGCCAGGTCTGCCTACAGCGGCCGTTCTCAATAGCAAGGCTATACTTACTGAGTCTGTACATAGTTTTCCTTAAGTGTGGGTCAGTCACAGTGGTCAGGTATTCTGCCACTGTGTACTCTCTGTTTATGGCCAAGTAGCATTCTAGTTTGCTCTGTTTTTTTGTTAATTCTTTCCAATGTATCAAGTAATTATCTTTTTGTTTTCTCATGATTTGGTTGGGTCTAATTGTGTTGCTCTCCTGGGGCTCTGTGGGGTCAGTTTGTGTTTGTGAACAGAGTCCCAGGACCAGCTTGCTTAGGGGACTCTTCTCCAGGTTCATCTCTCTGTAGGTGATGGCTTTGCTATGGAAGGTTTGGGAATCGCTTCCTTTTAGGTGGTTGTAGAATTTAACAGTTGTTTTCTGGATTTTGATTATTAGCTTTCATCGACCTAATTCTGCTCTGCATTATTTGGTGTTTTACGTTGTACACAGAGGATATTTTTGCAGAGTTTGGCATGCAGAGTCCCAATTTGTGAATTTTTTGGGTTGTGAGCGGTCCCCAGACCTCACAACCATAAAGGACAATAGGTTTCTATAAATGATTCAAGTATTTGTAGCCAGATCCGAATTGGTATATCACATTTTATGTTCCTTTTGATGGCATAGAAGGCCTTTCTTGCCTTGTCTCTCAGCTTGTTCAAAGCTTTGTGGAAGTTACCTGTAGCGCTGATGTTTAGGCCGAGGTGTGAACAGTTTTGCCAAGAGTGTCGCAAAGCTGTCATCAAGGCAAAGGGTGGCTATTTGAAAATGTCAAATATAAATATATTTTGATTTGTTTAACCGCTAGCGGAACACCTCGCCAACAGCCAATGAAATAAATCAAATTTCTCAAACATACAAGGCACCATTTTAAAGATACAAGTCTTGTTTATCTAGCCACTGTGTCTGATTTTTTTATATTTTTCTATAGCGAAAGCTCCACAAACGATTATGTTAGGTCACCACCAAGTCACAGAAAAAAACACAGCTATTTTTCCAGCCAAAGAGAGTTGTCACAAAAAGCAGAAATATAGATCAAATTAATCACTAACCTTCGATGATCTTCATCAGATGACACTCATAGGACTTCACGTTACACAATACATGTATGTTTTGTTCGATAAAGTGCATATTTATATACAAAAATCTAATTTTACATTGGCGTGTTACGTTCAGTAGTTCCAAAACATGCAGTGATTTTGCAGAGAGCCACATCAATTTACAGAAATACTTATAATAAACATTGATAATAGACACAACTATTATACATGGAACTTTATATAAACTTCTCCTTAATGCAACCGCTGTGTCAGATTTCAAAAAAACTTTACGGAAAAAGCATAATCTGAGTACGGCGCTCAGAACCCAAAACAGCCAAAGAAATATCCACCATGTTGTGCAGTCAACATTAGTCAGAAATAGCATTATAAATATTCACTTACCTTTGATGATCTTCATCAGAATGCACCCCCAGGAATCCCAGTTCCACAATAAATGTTTGTTTTGTTTGATAAAGTCCAGGCAAAGTTCACACAAAAAGTAATATTACAGTTTGTAGAAACATGTGAAACTATTATCAATCTTTAGGATGTTTTTCATCATAAATCTTAAATAATGTTTCAACCGGAGAATTCCTTTGTCTGTAGAATTGCAATGGAACGCAGGTCGCTCTCACGTGAGTGCGCGTGATCAGCTCATGGCACTCTGCCAGACCTCTGACTCATTCAGCTCTCATTCCCCACTCCTTCACAGTAGAAGCCTCAAACAATGTTCAAAAGACTGTTGTCATCTAGTGGAAGCCTTAGGAAGTGCAATATGACCCCATAACCACTGTATATTAGATAGGCAATGACTTAAAAACTACAAACCTCACATTTCCCACTTCCTGGTTGGATTTTATCTCAGATTTTTGCCTGCCATATGAGTTCTGTCATATTCACAGACATCATTCATTCAAACTTCAGAGTGTTTTCTATCCAAATCTACTAACAATATGCATATATTAGCAACTGGGACAGAGTAGCAGGCAATTTACTCTGGGCACGCTTTTCATCCAAATGCGAAAATGTTGCCACATAGCCCAAACAGGTTATGGGAGAGGTTCTTTCTCGCTCTCTCTCTCTCTCTCTCTCTTTTATGGGAGAGATTTTCTCTCTCCCCCTCTCTATTTTTCTTTCTCTCTCTCTCTCTCTCTCTCTCTCTCTCTCTGTCTCTTTTCTCTCTCTATCTCTGTCTCTCTCTCTGTGTTATGGGAGAGGTTGCAACTCCGTGTGTTGCTTGTTTTTCATTCTCTATTCTGGGAGAACTTTCTCCACCTCCTCAGTTAAGCTCAGGTTAGACCAGTGATGTGGAATGGAGAGATGCATAAAGAAGTAGGGGAGTAAACAGTGTAATATACAGTTACCTCATATATAGTGTATAGTTCTAGGAGTAGAGATATAGTATACTATATAGTGTATAGTTCTAGGAGTAGATATATACTATACTATATTGTGTATAGTTCTAGGAGTAGAGATATAGTATACTATATAGTGTATAGTTCTAGGAGTAGAGATATAGTATACTATATAGTGTATAGTTCTAGGAGTAGAGATATAGTATACTATATTGTGTATAGTTCTAGGAGTAGAGACATAGTATACTATATAGTGTATAGTTCTAGGAGTAGATATATAGTATACTATATAGTGTATAGTTCTAGGAGTAGAGACATAGTATACTATATAGTGTATAGTTCTAGGAGTAGAGACATAGTATACTATATTGTGTATAGTTCTAGGAGTAGAGATATAGTATACTATATAGTGTATAGTTCTAGGAGTAGAGACATAGTATACTATATAGTGTATAGTTCTAGGAGTAGAGACATAGTATACTATATAGTGTATAGTTCTAGGAGTAGAGATATAGTATACTATATAGTGTATAGTTCTAGGAGTAGAGACATAGTATACTATATAGTGTATAGTTCTAGGAGTAGAGACATAATATACTATATAGTGTATAGTTCTAGGAGTAGAGACATAGTATACTATATAGTGTATAGTTCTAGGGATATAGTATGATATATATACTTTGTCTGTGTGTCTGAGTGTATGTGTGTATCTGTGTGTGTGTTTCTGTTGTGAGAGTGTGTGAGAGTGTGTGAGTGCGTGTGTGTGTGTGTGTGTGTGTGTATGTGTTTGTGTGTGTGCGTGTGCGTGTGCGTGTGTGTGTGTGTGTGTGTGTGTGTGTGTGTGTGTGTGTGTGTGTGTGTGATAAGCTGAATGTATGGCTATAATATCTGTGTCTACAACGAGTCACGTCTTTAACCCTCTGAGGATGATGACTGTGGTTTAATGAATATCAAACTATTTGTGAATCTAATTAATTATTTCATCACATGATACACAAGAGAATATAAATGGAATTGTTCGTATTGAAAGACAACAGTTATTTAGACAGGATACATGTATGCAAGCATAAACACACACACACACACACAGACACACACACACACACACACGCACACACACACACACACACAGGAACACACGCACACACACAGGAATACACACACAGGAACACACACACACACACACACTCACACACAGAAACACAGGAACACACACACACACAGGAACACACACACACACACACACACACACACACACACACACACACACACACACACATAGATATTCAAAAGCACACTTTACACTTGAACTGATTTCTGATGTTTTCTTTTCACATTTCATACCTTCTCTTTCCCCTTACCTTCTCTTCCTCTTCCTCCGTACCTTCTCTTCCTCTTCCTCCCTTACCTTCTCTTCCTCCATTACCTTCTCTTCCTTACTTACCTTATCTTCCTCCCATACCTTCTCTCCCTCCCATACCTTCTCTTCCTCTTCCTCCCTTACCTTCTCTTCCTCTTGCTTGGTTACCTTCTCTTCCTCTTCCTCCCTTGCCTTCTCTTCCTCCTTTACCTTCTCTTCCTCTTCCTCCCTTGCCTTCTCTTCCTCCCCTTGCCGTCTCTTCCTCTTCCTCCCTTGCCTTCTCTTCCTCCCTTGCCTTCTCTTCCTCCCTTACCTTATCTTGCTCTTCCTCCCTTACCTTCCCTTCCTCCCATACCTTCTCTTCCTCTTCCTCCCTTACCTTCTCTTCCTCCCATAACTCTCTTCCTCTTCCTCCTTTGCCTTCTCTTCCTCCCTTACCTTCTCTTCCTCCCTTGCCTTCTCTTCCTCCCTTGCTTTCTCTTCCTCCCTTACCTTCTCTTCCTCCCTTGCCTTCTCTTCCTCCCTTGCTTTCTCTTCCTCCTTTACCTTCTCTTCCTCTTCCTCCCTTGCCTTCTCTTCCTCCCTTGCTTTCTCTTCCTCCTTTACATTCTCTTCCTCTTCCTCCCTTACCTTCTCTTCCTCCCTTGCCTTCTCTTCCTCCCTTGCCATCTCTTCCTCTTCCTCCCTTACCTTCTCTTCCTCCCTTGCCTTCTCGTCCTCCCTTGCCTTCTCTTCCTCCCTTGCCTTCTCTTCCCCCTTACTTCTCTTCCTCGCTTACCTTCCCTTTCTCCCTTGCCTTCTCTTCCTCCCTTACCTTCTCTTCCTCCCTTGCCTTTTCTTCCTCCCTTACCTTCCCTTTCTCCCTTGCCTTCTCTTCCTCCCTTACCTTCTCTTCCTCCCTTGCCTTCTCTTCCTCCCTTACCTTCTCTTCCTCCCTTACCTTCTCTTCCTCCCTTACCTTCTCTTCCTCCCATACCTCTCTTCCTCTTACTCCTTTGCCTTCTCTTCCTCCCAAACCTTCTCTTCCTCCCTTGCCTTCCCTTCCTCCCTTGCCTTCTCTTCCTCCCTTGCCTTCTCACCCTCTCTCTTTCTCTCTCTCTCTCTCTCTCTCTCTCATTCCCTCCCTCTCTAAATCTATCTGAACTTTTCCAGTCTCTCATCAATGAAGTACCTCCTTACTGTTGCTATGTGAATAACACTACGTGTGTATGTGTGTGAATGTGCGTGTTCATGTGCGTGTGTGTGTTTGTGCTGACACTTGGATAACTACAGTCTGTTAGAGAAACAAGGGATCTCTATCAAGGAGAGAGAGAGTGGGTGGGTGAGGAAGAGAGAGGCAGAAAAAGTGACAGAGAGAGAGAATCATTGATGTGTTTATACTTGTGTCTTTATTGGGTGAAAAGAGAATATTACTTAAAATAGATAAATAATTGACCGGTGCCATATATCAATCTGTCTGCCATTAGAGGGATGAGGGAGGGGTATCTGTCTGCCATTAGAGAGAGAGAGGGAGGGGTATCTGTCTGCCATTAGAGAGAGAGAGGGAGGGGTATCTGTCTACCATTAGAGAGAGAGAGGAAGGGGTAACTGTCTGCCATTAGAGGGAGAGAGAGGGATGAGGGAGGGGTAACGGTCTGCCATTAGAGGGGAGAGAGAGGGGTATCTGTCTGCCATTAGAGAGAGAGGGAGGGGAATCTGTCTGCCATTAGAGGGAGAGAGAGAGGGGTATCTGTCTGCCATTAGAGGGAGAGAGAGAGTGGTATCTGTCTGCCATTAGAGAGAGAGGGAGGGGTATCTGTCTGCCATTAGAGGGAGAGAGAGAGAGGTATCTGTCTGCCATTAGAGGGAGAGAGAGAGGGGTATCTGTCTGCCATTAGAGAAAGAGAGAGAGAGAGGGATGAGGGAGGGGTATCACTATCACACCAATATATAATGATAGCACACCACTAAATAATGATACCACACCACTATATAATGATACCACACCACTATATAATGATACCACACCACTATATAATGATACCACCCCACTATACAATGGCCAGTATAATGATTCCACACCACTATATAATGATAAAACACCACTATATAATGACCAGTATAATGATACCACACCACTATATAATGATACCACACTACTATATAATCATACCACACCACTATATAATGATACCACACCACTATATAATGATACCACACCACTAAATAATGACCAGTATAATGATACCACACCACTATATAATGATACCACACTACTATATAATCATACCACACCACTATATAATGATACCACACCACTATATAAGGATACCACACCACTAAATAATGACCAGTATAGTGATACCACACCACTATATAATGATACCACACTACTATATAATGATACCACACCACTATATAATGACAAGTATAATGATACCACTCCACTATATAATGACCAGTATAATGATACCACACCACTATATAATGACCAGTATAATGATACCACTCCATTATATAATGACCAGTATAATGATACCACACCACTATAAAATGACCAGTATAATGATACCACACCACTGTATAATTATACCACACCACTATATAATGACCAGTATAATGATATCACACCACTATATAATAATACCACACCACTATATAATGATACCACACTATATAATGACCAGTATAATGATACCACACCACTGTATAATGATACCACACCACTATATAATGACCAGTATAATGATACCACACCACTATATATTGACCAGTATAATGATACCACACCACTATATAATGATACCACACCACTATATAATGACCAGTATAATGATACCACACCACTATATAATGATACCACACCACTATATAATGATACCACACCACTATATAATGATACCACGCCACTATATAATGACCAGTATAATGATACCACACCACTATATAATGATACCACCCCACTATATAATGACCAGTATAATGATACCACACCACTATATAATGACCAGTATAATGATACCACACCACTATACAATGATACCACACCACTATATAATGATACCACTCCCCTATATAAAGACCAGTATAATGATACCACACCACTATATAATGACCAGTTTAATGATACCACACCACTATATAATGACCGGTATAATGATACCACACCACTATAAAATGACCAGTATAATGATACCACACCACTATATAATGATACCACACCACTATATAATGACCAGTATAAAATACCACAACACTATATAATGACCAGTATAATGATAACACACCACTATATAATAACCAGTATAATGATACCACACCACTATATAATGACCAGTATAATGATACCACACCACTATATAATGATACCACTCCACTATATAATGACAAGTATAATGATACCACTCCACTATATAATGACCAGTATAATGATACCACACCACTATATAATGACCAGTATAATGATACCACACCACTATATAATGATACCACTCCACTATATAATGACAAGTATAATGATACCACTCCACTATATAATGACCAGTATAATGATACCACACCACTATATAATGACCAGTATAATGATACCACACCACTATAAAATGACCAGTATAATGATACCACACCATTATAAAATGACCAGTATAATGATACCACACCACTGTATAATTATACCACACCACTATATAATGACCAGTATAATGATATCACACCACTATATAATGATACCACACCACTATATAATGATACCACACCAATATATAATGACCAGTATAATGATACCACACCACTATATAATGATACCACACTATATAATGACCAGTATAATGATACCACACCACTATATAATGATACCACACCACTATATAATGATACCACACCACTATATAATGATACCACACTATATAATTACCAGTATAATGATGCCACACCACTATATAATGATACCACACCACTATATAATGATACCACACCACCATATAATGATACCACACAACTATATAATGACCAGTATAATGATAACTCCACTATATAATGATACCACACCACTATATAATGATTCCAAACCACTATATAATGATACCATACCACTATATAATGACCAGTATAATGATACCACACCACTATATAATGACCAGTATAATGATACCACACCACTATATAATGACCAGTATAATGATGCCACACCACTATATAATGATACCACACCACTATATAATGACACCAATCCACTATATAATGACCAGTATAATGATACCACACCACTGTATAATGATACCACTCCACTATATAATGATACCACACTGCTATATAATGATACCACACCACTATATAATGATACCACTCCACTATATAATGACCAGTATAATGATACCACACCACTATATATTGACCAGTATAATGATATCACACCACTATATAATGATAACACACCACTATATAATGATACCACACCACTGTATAATGATACCACACCACTATATAATGATTCCACACCACTATATAATGATACCATACCACTATATAATGATACCATACCACTATATAATGACCAGTATAATGATACCACACCACTGTATAATTATACCACACCACTATATATTGACCAGTATAATGATATCACACCACTATATAATGATACCACACCACTATATAATGATACCACACCACTATATAATGACCAGTATAATGATACCACACCACTATATATTGACCAGTATAATGATACCACACCACTATATAATGATACCACACCACTATATAATGACCAGTATAATGATACCACACCACTATATAGTGATACCACACCACAGTATAATGATACCACACCACTATATAATGATACCACACCACTATATAATGATACCACACTATATAATGACCAGTATAATGATACCACACCACTATATAATGATACCACACCACTATATAATGATACCACACCACTATATAATGACCAGTATAATGATACCACACCACTATATAATGATACCACACCACTATATATTGATACCACACTATATAATGACCAGTATAATGATACCACACCACTATATAATGATACCACACCACTATATAATGATACCACACCACTATATAATGACCAGTATAATGATACCACACCACTATATAATGACACCACACCACTATATAATGATACCACTCCACTATATAATGACAAGTATAATGATACCACTCCACTATATAATGACCAGTATAATGATACCACACCACTATATAATGACCAGTATAATGATACCACACCACTATATAATGATACCACACCACTATATAATGATACCACACTATATAATGACCAGTATAATGATACCACACCACTATATAATGATACCACACCACTATATAATGATACCACACCACTATATAATGACCAGTATAATGATACCACACCACTATATAATGATACCATACCACTATATAATGATACCACTCCACTATATAATGACAAGTATAATGATACCACTCCATTATATAATGACCAGTATAATGATACCACACCACTATAAAATGACCAGTATAATGATACCACACCACTGTATAATTATACCACACCACTATATAATGACCAGTATAATGATATCACACCACTATATAATAATACCACACCACTATATAATGATACCACACCACTGTATAATGATACCACACCACTATATAATGACCAGTATAATGATACCACACCACTATATATTGACCAGTATAATGATACCACTCCACTATATAATGATACCACACCACTATATAATGACCAGTATATTGATACCACACCACTATATAATGATACCACACCACTATATAATGACACCACTCCACTATATAATGACCAGTATAATGATACCACACCACTATATAATGATACCACACCACTGTATAATGATACCACACCACTATAAAATGATACCACACCACTATATAATGATGCCACACCACTATATAATGATACCACACCACTATATAATGACACCACTCCACTATATAATGACCAGTATAATGATACCACACCACGATATAATGACCAGTATTATGATATCACACCACTATATAATGATACCACACCACTATATAATGACCAGTATAATGATACCACACCACTATATAATGATACCACTCCACTATATAATGACAAGCATAATGATACCAAACCACTATATAATTATACCACACCACTATATAATGACCAGTATAATGATACCACACCACTATATAATGACCAGTATAACGATACCACACCACTATATAATGACCAGTATAATGATACCACACCACTGTATAATTATACCACACCACTATATATTGACCAGTATAATGATATCACACCACTATATAATGATACCACACCACTATATAATGACCAGTATAAAATATCACACCACTATATAATGACCAGTATAATGATACCACACCACTATATAATGATACCACACCACTATATAATGACCAGTATAATGATACCACACCACTATATAATTATACCACACCACTATATAATGACCAGTATAATGATATCACACCACTATATAATGACACCACACCACTATATAATGATACCACACCACTGTATAATGATACCACACCACTATATAATGACCAGTATAATGATACCACACCACTATATATTGACCAGTATAATGATACCACACCACTATATAATGATACCACACCACTATATAATGACCAGTATAATGATACCACACCACTATATAATGACCAGTATAATGATACCACACCACTGTATAATGATACCACACCACTATATAATGACCAGTATAATGATACCACACCACTATATAATGACCAGTATAATGATACCACACCACTATATAATGATACCACACCACTATATAATGATACCACACCACTATATAATGACCAGTATAATGATACCACACCACTATATAATAATACCACACCACTATATAATGATACCACACTATATAATGACCAGTATAATGATACCACACCACTATATAATGATACCATACCACTATATAATGATACCACTCCACTATATAATGACAAGTATAATGATACCACTCCATTATATAATGACCAGTATAATGATACCACACCACTATAAAATGACCAGTATAATGATACCACACCACTGTATAATTATACCACACCACTATATAATGACCAGTATAATGATATCACACCACTATATAATAATACCACACCACTATATAATGATACCACACCACTGTATAATGATACCACACCACTATATAATGACCAGTATAATGATACCACACCACTATATATTGACCAGTATAATGATACCACTCCACTATATAATGATACCACACCACTATATAATGACCAGTATATTGATACCACACCACTATATAATGATACCACACCACTATATAATGACACCACTCCACTATATAATGACCAGTATAATGATACCACACCACTATATAATGATACCACACCACTGTATAATGATACCACTCCACTATATAATGATACCACACCACTATATAATGATACCACACTGCTATATAATGATACCACACCACTATATAATGATACCACTCCACTATATAATGACCAGTATAATGATACCACACCACGATATAATGACCAGTATTATGATATCACACCACTATATAATGATACCACACCACTATATAATGATACCACACCACTATATAATGATACCACTCCACTATATAATGACAAGCATAATGATACCACTCCACTATATAATTATACAACACCACTATATAATGACCAGTATAATGATACCACACCACTATATAATGACCAGTATAACGATACCACACCACTATATAATGACCAGTATAATGATACCACACCACTGTATAATTATACCACACCACTATATATTGACCAGTATAATGATATCACACCACTATATAATGATACCACACCACTATATAATGACCAGTATAAAATATCACACCACTATATAATGACCAGTATAATGATACCACACCACTATATAATGATACCACACCACTATATAATGACCAGTATAATGATACCACACCACTATATAATTATACCACACCACTATATAATGACCAGTATAATGATATCACACCACTATATAATGACACCACACCACTATATAATGATACCACACCACTGTATAATGATACCACACCACTATATAATGACCAGTATAATGATACCACACCACTATATATTGACCAGTATAATGATACCACACCACTATATAATGATACCACACCACTATATAATGACCAGTATAATGATACCACACCACTATAAAATGACCAGTATAATGATACCACACCACTATATAATGATACCACACCACTATATATTTACCAGTATAATGATACCACACCACTATAAAATGACCAGTATAATGATACCACACCACTATATAATGACCAGTATAATGATACCACACCACTATATAATGATACCACACCACTATATAATGACCAGAATAATGATACCACACCACTATATAATGACCAGTATAATGATACCACACCACTATATAATGATACCACACCACTATATAATGATTCCACACCACTATATAATGATACCATACCACTATATAATGATACCATACCACTATATAATGACCAGTATAATGATACCACACCACTATAAAATGACCAGTATAATGATACCACACCACTGTATAATTATACCACACCACTATATATTGACCAGTATAATGATATCACACCACTATATAATGATACCACACCACTATATAATGATACCACACCACTATATAATGACCAGTATAATGATACCACACCACTATATATTGACCAGTATAATGATACCACACCACTATATAATGATACCACACCACTATATAATGACCAGTATAATGATACCACACCACTATATAGTGATACCACACCACAGTATAATGATACCACACCACTATATTATGATACCACACCACTATATAATGATACCACACTATATAATGACCAGTATAAAATACCACACCACTATATAATGACCAGTATAATGATACCACACCACTATATAATGACCAGTATAAAATACCACACCACTATATAATGACCAGTATAATGATACCACACCACTATATAATGACCAGTATAATGATACCACACCACTATATAATGATACCACACCACTATATATTGATACCACACTATATAATGACCAGTATAATGATACCACACCACTATATAATGATACCACACCACTATATAATGACCAGTATAATGATACCACACCACTATATAATGACCAGTATAATGATGCCACACCACTATATAGTGATACCACACCACAGTATAATGATACCACTCCACTATATAATGATACCACACCACTATATAATGATACCACACTATATAATTACCAGTATAATGATGCCACACCACTATATAATGATACCACACCACTATATAATGATACCACACCACTATATAATGATACCACACCACTGTATAATGATACCACACCACTATATAATGACCAGTATAATGATAACTCCACTATATAATGATACCACACCACTATATCATGATTCCACACCACTATATAATGATACCATACCACTATATAATGACCAGTATAATGATACCACACCACTATATAATGACCAGTATAATGATACCACACCACTATATATTGACCAGTATAATGATACCACTCCACTATATAATGATACCACACCACTATATAATGACCAGTATATTGATACCACACCACTATATAATGATACCACACCACTATATAATGACACCACTCCACTATATAATGACCAGTATAATGATACCACACCACTATATAATGATACCACACCACTGTATAATGATACCACTCCACTATATAATGATACCACACCACTATATAATGATACCACACTGCTATATAATGATACCACACCACTATATAATGATACCACTCCACTATATAATGACCAGTATAATGATACCACACCACGATATAATGACCAGTATTATGATATCACACCACTATATAATGATACCACACCACTATATAATGATACCACACCACTATATAATGATACCACTCCACTATATAATGACAAGCATAATGATACCACTCCACTATATAATTATACCACACCACTATATAATGACCAGTATAATGATACCACACCACTATATAATGACCAGTATAACGATACCACACCACTATATAATGACCAGTATAATGATACCACACCACTGTATAATTATACCACACCACTATATATTGACCAGTATAATGATATCACACCACTATATAATGATACCACACCACTATATAATGACCAGTATAAAATATCACACCACTATATAATGACCAGTATAATGATACCACACCACTATATAATGATACCACACCACTATATAATGACCAGTATAATGATACCACACCACTATATAATTATACCACACCACTATATAATGACCAGTATAATGATACCACACCACTATATAATGATACCACACCACTATATAATGACCAGTATAATGATACCACACCACTATATATTGACCAGTATAATGATACCACACCACTATATAATGATACCACACCACTATATAATGATCAGTATAATGATACCACACCACTATAAAATGACCAGTATAATGATACCACACCACTATATAATGATACCACACCACTATATATTTACCAGTATAATGATACCACACCACTATAAAATGACCAGTATAATGATACCACACCACTATATAATGACCAGTATAATGATACCACACCACTATATAATGATACCACACCACTATATAATGACCAGAATAATGATACCACACCACTATATAATGACCAGTATAATGATACCACACCACTATATAATGATACCACACCACTATATAATGATTCCACACCACTATATAATGATACCATACCACTATATAATGATACCATACCACTATATAATGACCAGTATAATGATACCACACCACTATAAAATGACCAGTATAATGATACCACACCACTGTATAATTATACCACACCACTATATATTGACCAGTATAATGATATCACACCACTATATAATGATACCACACCACTATATAATGATACCACACCACTATATAATGACCAGTATAATGATACCACACCACTATATATTGACCAGTATAATGATACCACACCACTATATAATGATACCACACCACTATATAATGACCAGTATAATGATACCACACCACTATATAGTGATACCACACCACAGTATAATGATACCACACCACTATATTATGATACCACACCACTATATAATGATACCACACTATATAATGACCAGTATAATGATACCGCACCACTATATAATGATACCACACCACTATATAATGACCAGTATAAAATACCACACCACTATATAATGACCAGTATAATGATACCACACCACTATATAATGACCAGTATAATGATACCACACCACTATATAATGATACCACACCACTATATATTGATACCACACTATATAATGACCAGTATAATGATACCACACCACTATATAATGATACCACACCACTATATAATGACCAGTATAATGATACCACACCACTATATAATGATACCACACCACTATATAATGATACCACTCCACTATATAATGACAAGTATAATGATACCACTCCACTATATAATGACTAGTATAATGATACCACACCACTATATAATGACTAGTATAATGATACCACACCACTATATAATGATACCACACCACTATATAATGATACCACACTATATAATGACCAGTATAATGATACCAAACCACTATATAATGATACCACACCACTATATAATGATACCACACCACTATATAATGACCAGTATAATGATACCACACCACTATATAATGATACCATACCACTATATAATGATACCACTCCACTATATAATGACAAGTATAATGATACCACTCCATTATATAATGACCAGTATAATGATACCACACCACTATAAAATGACCAGTATAATGATACCATACCACTGTATAATTATACCACACCACTATATAATGATCAGTATAATGATATCACACCACTATATAATAATACCACACCACTATATAATGATACCACACCACTGTATAATGATACCACACCACTATATAATGACCAGTATAATGATACCACACCACTATATATTGACCAGTATAATGATACCACACCACTATATAATGATACCACACCACTATATAATGACCAGTATAATGATACCACACCACTATAAAATGACCAGTATAATGATACCACACCACTATATAATGATACCACACCACTATATATTGACCAGTATAATGATACCACACCACTATAAAATGACCAGTATAATGATACTACACCACTATATAATGACCAGTATAATGATACCACACCACTATATAATGATACCACACCACTATATAATGACCAGAATAATGATACCACACCACTATATAATGACCAGTATAATGATACCACACCACTATATAGTGATACCACACCACAGTATAATGATACCACACCACTATATAATGATACCACACCACTATATAATGATACCACACTATATAATTACCAGTATAATGATGCCACACCACTATATAATGATACCACACCACTATATAATGATACCACACCACTATATAATGATACCACACTATATAATTACCAGTATAATGATACCACACCACTGTATAATGATACCACACCACTATATAATGACCAGTATAATGATAACTCCACTATATAATTATACCACTCCACTATATAATGATAACTCCACTATATAATGATACCACACCACTATATAATGATTCCACACCACTATATAATGATACCATACCACTATATAATGATACCACTCCACTATATAATGACAAGTATAATGATACCACTCCATTATATAATGACCAGTATAATGATACCACACCACTATAAAATGACCAGTATAATGATACCACACCACTGTATAATTATACCACACCACTATATAATGATCAGTATAATGATATCACACCACTATATAATAATACCACACCACTATATAATGATACCACACCACTGTATAATGATACCACACCACTATATAATGACCAGTATAATGATACCACACCACTATATATTGACCAGTATAATGATACCACACCACTATATAATGATACCACACCACTATATAATGACCAGTATAATGATACCACACCACTATAAAATGACCAGTATAATGATACCACACCACTATATAATGATACCACACCACTATATATTGACCAGTATAATGATACCACACCACTATAAAATGACCAGTATAATGATACTACACCACTATATAATGACCAGTATAATGATACCACACCACTATATAATGATACCACACCACTATATAATGACCAGAATAATGATACCACACCACTATATAATGACCAGTATAATGATACCACACCACTATATAGTGATACCACACCACAGTATAATGACACCACACCACTATATAATGATACCACACCACTATATAATGATACCGCACTATATAATTACCAGTATAATGATGCCACACCACTATATAATGATACCACACCACTATATAATGATACCACACCACTATATAATGATACCATACCACTATATAATGACCAGTATAATGATACCACACCACTATATAATGACCAGTATAATGATACCACACCACTATATAATGACCAGTATAATGATAACTCCACTATATAATGATACCACACCACTATATAATGATTCCGCACCACTATATAATGATACCATACCACTATATAATGACCAGTATAATGATACCACACCACTATATAATGACCAGTATAATGATACCACACCACTATATAATGACCAGTATAATGATACCACTCCACTATATAATGATACCACACCACTATATAATGACCAGTATATTGATACCACACCACTATATAATGATACCACACCACTATATAATGACACCACTCCACTATATAATGACCAGTATAATGATACCACACCACTATATAATGATACCACACCACTGTATAATGATACCACTCCACTATATAATGATACCACACCACTATATAATGATACCACACTGCTATATAATGATACCACACCACTATATAATGACACCACTCCACTATATAATGACCAGTATAATGATACCACACCACGATATAATGACCAGTATTATGATATCACACCACTATATAATGATACCACACCACTATATAATGACCAGTATAATGATACCACACCACTATATAACGATACCACACCACTATATAATGACCAGTATAATGATACCACACCACTGTATAATTATACCACACCACTATATAATGACCAGTATAAAATATCTCACCACTATATAATGACCAGTATAATGATACCACACCACTATATAATGATACCACACCACTATATAATGACCAGTATAATGATACCACACCACTATATAATTATACCACACCACTATATAATGACCAGTATAATGATACCACACCACTATATATTGACCAGTATAATGATACCACACCACTATATAATGATACCACACCACTATATAATGACCAGTATAAAATATCACACCACTATATAATGACCAGTATAATGATACCACACCACTATATAATGATACCACACCACTATATAATGACCAGTATAATGATACCACACCACTATATAATTATACCACACCACTATATAATGACCAGTATAATGATATCACACCACTATATAATGACACCACACCACTGTATAATGACCAGTATAATGATACCACACCACTATATAATGATACCACACCACTATATAATGACCAGTATAATGATACCACACCACTATAAAATGACCAGTATAATGATACCACACCACTATAAAATGACCAGTATAATGATACCACACCACTATATAATGATACCACACCACTATATATTTACCAGTATAATGATACCACACCACTATAAAATGACCAGTATAATGATACCACACCACTATATAATGACCAGTATAATGATACCACACCACTATATAATGATACCACACCACTATATAATGACCAGAATAATGATACCACACCACTATATAATGACCAGTATAATGATAACACACCACTATATA
>NW_024608414.1:25000-35000 GCF_018296145.1 Oncorhynchus tshawytscha
GAGGGCCAAGCACGCCCACATCACACATCGATGGGGCTGTAGTGGAGAAGGTCGAGAGCTTCAAGTTCCTCGGTGTCCACATCACTAAGGATCTATCCTTGGCCCGCACACACCAACACAGTCGTGAAGAGAGCACGACAACGCCTCTTCCCCCTCAGGAGGCTGAATAGATTTGGCACGGGCCGTCAAATCTACAGTTCTACAGCTGCACCATCGAGAGCCTCTTGGCTGTCTGCAGTACTGTTTGGCAACTGCTAGGTATCCGACTTCAAGGCTCTACAGAGGGTAATAAGGACGGCCCAGAGGGCCGAACTCCCAGCCATCCACGGCCTCTATTAAAATAGTTAACCAAATAACTGACCGAACTATCTGCGATGACCCTTTTTGCATTTTGACTCATCACATACGCTGCTGCTACTGTTTACTACCTATCACTTTATTCATAGTTATATGACCAAATCTACCTCAATTACCTCGTACATTTACTTGTGCGCCGAGCACCAATTTATCGTCACTCGTTGTTCATCTATTATAAATTGTATTGAGTGTTTTACTTTCCTATTATTTCTCTATTTTCTTTCTCTCTGCGTTGTTGGTCCGTAAACATTACGAAGCATGTGAAGAATAATATTTGATTTCATTTGACATCCCCCTTCTCTATCTCTGCTTCTCTCTCCCCCTTCGCTCTCTCTGCCTCTCTCTCCCCCTTCTCTCTCTCCCTTCTCTCTCTCTCCCTCTCCCCCGCTCTCTCTTCCCCTTCTCCTGTCTTTCTCTCTACTTCTCCCCTCCCTCTCTCACCCTCTCTCTCTCTCTGTCTCTCTCTCCCCTTCTCTCTCTCTCCCTCTCCCCCGCTCTCTCTTCCCCTTCTCCTGTCTTTCTCTCTACTTCTCCCCTCCCTCTCACCCTCTCTCTCTCTCTCTCTCCCTCCCTCTCTCACCTTCTCTATCTCTCTCTCTCTCTCTCGCGCTCTCCCCCTTTCTCCTCTCTCTCTCTGCGTGGTTGTCATGGTGACAGCTTGTTCTCTTCACCAGTAACCTGCTGTTCATCAATCACTTAATTACCCATCTTTCCATCCTTCTATCCCTTCATCTCTCTGTCTCTCTATTTTCCTTCTGTTCAATCCACCCTCCATGTCTATACCATCTCTATTCCCACATTAGTACTGTAGATATTTAAAAATTATATTTAAAACAAAAAAAAACATTTCCCCTTAAAAAAATTATAGTAATTCAGCGTAAGTCCTTTTGTGGGCAAAACCCAAACCCAGAAGAAAAGCACAGCAACCTAGAAATACACCAGGGGTGGAAAAAGAGAGAGCCGCAGAACAACAGACCCGGCCGCAGAACAACAGACCCGGCCGCAGAACAACAGACCCGGCCGCAGAACAACAGACCCGGCCGCAGGACAACAGACCCGGCCGCAGGACAACAGACCCGGCCGCAGAACAACAGACCCGGCCGCAGAACAACAGACCCGGCAGCAGGACAACAGACCCGGCAGCAGGACAACAGACCCGGCCGCAGAACAACAGACCCGGCAGCAGGACAACAGACCCGGCCGCAGGACAACAGACCCGGCCGCAGAACAACAGACCCGGCCGCAGAACAACAGACCCGGCCGCAGAACAACAGACCCGGCAGCAGGACAACAGACCCGGCAGCAGGACAACAGACCCGGCAGCAAAACAACAGACCCGGCAGCAGAACAACAGACAGTCCCGGCCGCAGAACAACAGACCCGGCCGCAAGACAACAACAACCTAGAAATACATGTGTTTATAGCCTCGCTACTGTTTATAGCCTACTGTTTATAGCCTCTCTACTGTTTATAGCCTCGCTACTGTTTATAGCCTCGCTACTGTTTATAGCCTCGCTACTGTTTATAGCCTCTCTACTGTATATAGCCTCGCTAATGTTTATAGCCTCTCTACTGTTTATAGCCTCGCTACTGTTTATAGCCTCGCTACTGTTTATAGCCTCTCTACTGTATATAGCCTCTCTACTGTTTATAGCCTCTCTACTGTTTATAGCCTCGCTACTGTTTATAGCCTCGCTACTGTTTATAGCCTCGCTACTGTTTATAGCCTCTCTACTGTTTATAGCCTCGCTACTGTTTATAGCCTCGCTACTGTTTATAGCCTCTCTACTGTTTATAGCCTCGCTACTGTTTATAGCCTCTCTACTGTTTATAGCCTCTCTACTGTTTATAGCCTCGCTACTGTTTATAGCCTCGCTACTGTTTATAGCCTCTCTACTGTTTATAGCCTCGCTACTGTTTATAGCCTCGCTACTGTTTATAGCCTCTCTACTGTTTATAGCCTCGCTACTGTTTATAGCCTCTCTACTGTTTATAGCCTCTCTACTGTTTATAGCCTCGCTACTGTTTATAGCCTCTCTACTGTATATAGCCTCTCTATTGTTTATAGCCTCTCTACTGTTTATAGCCTCGCTACTGTATATAGCCTCTCTACTGTTTATAGCCTCTCTACTGTTTATAGCCTCGCTACTGTTTATAGCCTCTCTACTGTATATAGCCTCTCTACTGTTTATAGCCTCTCTACTGTTTATAGCCTCGCTACTGTTTATAGCCTCTCTACTGTATATAGCCTCTCTACTGTTTATAGCCTCTCTACTGTTTATAGCCTCGCTACTGTTTATAGCCTCTCTACTGTATATAGCCTCTCTACTGTTTATAGCCTCGCTGACTCAGTCTTTTTACAGTTGTTTTATTTCTTTACCTTCTTATTATCCACCTAATACCTTTTTTTCACACTATTGGTGAGAGCCTGTAAGTTTTATTATTTATTAAGGTTAAAATCAGCATTCAGGGCTTGAACCACACAGTTTAAATCTGATCCTAGATCTGTTAGTTAGTGATAGGCTCCATATCTCTGATCTATGTTATCTGATCCTAGATCTGTTAGTTAGTGATAGGCTATAAATATCTGATCTATATTATGTGATCCTAGATCTGTTAGTTAGTGATAGGCTCCATATCTCTGATCTATATTATCTGATCCTAGATCTGTTAGTTAGTGATAGGCTATAAATCTCTGATCTATATTATCTGATCCTAGATCTGTTAGTTAGGGATAGGCTCCATATCTAATTATTTGTTTTTCTTATCTCTTACTTAAAACATTGTTTTTTTTAGGTATTTTCTTAAAACTGCATTGTTGGTTAATGACTTGTTAGTAAGTAAGCATTTTACTGTGAGGTCTACTACACCTGTTGTATTCAGCATTTCACTTTAAGGTCTACTACACCTGTTGTATTCAGCATTTCACTGTAAGGTCTACTACACCTGTTGTATTCAGCATTTCACTGTAAGGTCTACTACACCTGTTGTATTCAGCATTTCACTGTGAGGTCTACTACACCTTTTGTATTTAGCATTTCACTTTAAGGTCTACTACACCTTTTGTATTTAGCATTTCACTTTAAGGTCTACTACACCTGTTGTATTCAGCATTTCACTGGAAGGTCTACTACACCTTTTGTATTTAGCATTTCACTTTAAGGTCTACACGTGTTGTATTCAGTATTTCACTGTGAGGTCTACTACACCTGTTGTATTCAGCATTTCACTGGAAGGTCTACTACAACTGTTGTATTTAGCATTTCACTTTAAGGTCTACTACACCTGTTGTATTCAGCATTTCACTGTGAGGTCTACTACACCTGTTGTATTCAGTATTTCACTGTGAGGTCTACTACACCTGTTGTATTCAGCATTTCACTGGAAGGTCTACTACACCTGTTGTATTCAGCATGTCACTGTAAGGTCTACTACACCTGTTGTATTCAGCATTTCACTGTGAGGTCTACCACACCTGTTGTATTCAGCATTTCACTTTAAGGTCTACTACACCTGTTGTATTCAGCATTTCACTTTAAGGTCTACTACACCTGTTGTATTCAGCATTTCACTGTAAGGTCTACTACACCTGTTGTATTCAGCATTTCACTTTAAGGTCTACTACACCTGTTGTATTCAGCATTTCACTTTAAGGTCTACTACACCTGTTGTATTCAGCATTTCACTGTGAGGTCTACTACACCTGTTGTATTCAGCATTTCACTGTAAGGTCTACTACACCTGTTGTATTCAGCATTTCACTTTAAGGTCTACTACACCTGTTGTATTCAGCATTTCACTGTACGGTCTACTACACCTGTTGTATTCAGCATGTCACTGTAAGGTCTACTACACCTGTTGTATTCAGCATGTCACTGTAAGGTCTACTACACCTGTTGTATTCAGCATTTCACTGTAAGGTCTACTACACCTGTTGTATTCAGCATTTCACTGTAAGGTCTACTACACCTGTTGTATTCAGCATTTCACTGTAAGGTCTCCTACACCTGTTGTATTCAGCATTTCACTGTAAGGTCTACTACACCTGTTGTATTCAGCATTTCACTGTAAGGTCTACTACACCTGTTGTATTCAGCATTTCACTGTAAGGTCTACTACACCTGTTGTATTCAGCATTTCACTGTAAGGTCTGCTACACCTGTTGTATTCAGCATGTCACTGTAAGGTCTACTACACCTGTTGTATTCAGCATTTCACTTTAAGGTCTACTACACCTGTTGTATTCAGCATTTCACTGTGAGGTCTACTACATCTGTTGTATTCAGCATTTCACTGTAAGGTCTACTACACCTGTTGTATTCAGCATTTCACTGTAAGGTCTACTACACCTGTTGTATTCAGCATTTCACTGTAAGGTCTACTACACCTGTTGTATTCAGCATTTCACTGTGAGGTCTACTACACCTGTTGTATTCAGCATGTCACTGTAAGGTCTACTACACCTGTTGTATTCAGCATTTCACTTTAAGGTCTACTACACCTGTTGTATTCAGCATTTCACTGTACGGTCTACTACACCTGTTGTATTCAGCATGTCACTGTAAGGTCTACTACACCTGTTGTATTCAGCATGTCACTGTAAGGTCTACTACACCTGTTGTATTCAGCATTTCACTGTAAGGTCTACTACACCTGTTGTATTCAGCATTTCACTGTAAGGTCTACTACACCTGTTGTATTCAGCATTTCACTGTAAGGTCTCCTACACCTGTTGTATTCAGCATTTCACTGTAAGGTCTACTACACCTGTTGTATTCAGCATTTCACTGTAAGGTCTACTACACCTGTTGTATTCAGCATTTCACTGTAAGGTCTACTACACCTGTTGTATTCAGCATTTCACTGTAAGGTCTGCTACACCTGTTGTATTCAGCATGTCACTGTAAGGTCTACTACACCTGTTGTATTCAGCATTTCACTTTAAGGTCTACTACACCTGTTGTATTCAGCATTTCACTGTGAGGTCTACTACATCTGTTGTATTCAGCATTTCACTGTAAGGTCTACTACACCTGTTGTATTCAGCATTTCACTGTAAGGTCTACTACACCTGTTGTATTCAGCATTTCACTGTAAGGTCTACTACACCTGTTGTATTCAGCATTTCACTGTGAGGTCTACTACACCTGTTGTATTCAGCATGTCACTGTAAGGTCTACTACACCTGTTGTATTCAGCATTTCACTTTAAGGTTGTATTCGTCGCACGTGACAAGTAAACTTTGATTTGATTTGTGATTGCACATCTGTTTTTTATTTAGTTATGTGTTTGTGTAGCTGATGTGTGTGTGTCCGTGAGTGTGTGTGTGTGTGTGTTTGTGTGTGTGTGTGTGTAGCGGATGTGTGTGTGTGTGTGTGTGTGTGTGTGTGTGTGTGTGTGTGAGTGTCTGTGTGTGTGTGTGTGTGTGTGTGTGTGTGTCTGTGTGTGTGTGTGTGTGTGTGTGTGTGTGTGTGTGTGTGTGTGTGTGTGTGTGTGTGTGTGTGTGTGAGAGAGTGTGTGAGTGTCTGTGTGTGTGTGTGTGTGTGTGTGTGTGTGTGTGTGTGTGTGTGTGTGTGTGTGTGTGTGTGTGTGTGTGTGTGTGTGTGTGTGTGTGTGTGTGTGTGTGTGTGTAACAGTCATACTTTACCTTTTCTGTCAGTGTCACACCAAGCTCCAAATCATCTTCCAGATCAGCTGTCCAGCTCCAGGTGTTTTCTCCTGTGGTTATCAGCTGTCCAGCTCCAGGTGTTGTCTCCTGTGGTTATCAGCTGTCCAGCTCCAGGTGTTTTCTCCTGTGGTTATCAGCTGTCCAGCTCCAGGTGTTTTCTCCTGTGGTTATCAGCTGTCCAGCTCCAGGTGTTGTCTCCTGTGGTTATCAGCTGTCCAGCTCCAGGTGTTGTCTCCTGTGGTTATCAGCTGTCCAGCTCCAGGTGTTTTCTCCTGTGGTTATCAGCTGTCCAGCTCCAGGTGTTGTCTCCTGTGGTTATCAGCTGTCCAGCTCCAGGTGTTTTCTCCTGTGGTTATCAGCTGTCCAGCTCCAGGTGTTGTCTCCTGTGGTTATCAGCTGTCCAGCTCCAGGTGTTTTCTCCTGTGGTTATCAGCTGTCCAGCTCCAGGTGTTTTCTCCTGTGGTTATCAGCTGTCCAGCTCCAGGTGTTTTCTCCTGTGGTTATCAGCTGTCCAGCTCCAGGTGTTGTCTCCTGTGTGTATCAGCTGTGTCTGTACAAAATATGTCTCCCTTCCAACACACATCAAAGAGGGGAATTTGTGGTCTGAGTCACACACTCCACGATCCCATTATATCGTTTAGTTCCAGGGGAAGAAAAAATATTTTCACTCCCATTCAATCTCATTATTCAGAAACTCACTAAATGAGGAGCAGTCTTTCCTGTTTGCCATATCCTGTTAGGGGAATCTTGTGATATCATGGAACGTAGGATAGACAGATCTCGATCGGGCAGTATGTCAATCTCTTTCCTCCCTCTCCTCTGTCTCTCTCTCTCCTTTCCTTCAGTCGTTTCCTCCCTCTCCTCTGTCTCTCTCTCTCCTTTCCTTCAGTTGTTTCCTCCCTCTCCTCTGTCTCTGTCTCTCCTTTCCTTCAGTCGTTTCCTCCCTCTCCTCTGTCTCTCTCTCTCCTTTCCTTCAGTCGTTTCCTCCCTCTCCTCTGTCTCTCTCTTTCCTTTCCTTCAGTCGTTTCCTCCCTCTCCTCTGTCTCTGTCTCTCCTTTCCTTCAGTCGTTTCCTCCCTCTTCTCTGTCTCTCTCTCTCCTTTCCTTCAGTCGTTTCCTCCCTCTCCTCTGTCTCTCTCTCTCTCCTTTCCTTCAGTCGTTTCCTCCCTCTCCTCTGTCTCTCTCTTTCCTTTCCTTCAGTCGTTTCCTCCCTCTCCTCTGTCTCTGTCTCTCCTTTCCTTCAGTCGTTTCCTCCCTCTCCTCTGTCTCTCTCTCTCTCCTTTCCTTCAGTCGTTTCCTCCCTCTCCTCTGTCTCTCTCTCCTTTCCTTCAGTCGTTTCCTCCCTCTCCTCTGTCTCTCTCTCTCCTTTCCTTCAGTCGTTTCCTCCCTCTCCTCTGTCTCTCTCTCTCCTTTCCTTCAGTCGTTTCCTCCCTCTTCTCTGTCTCTCTCTCTCCTTTCCTTCAGTCGTTTCCTCCCTCTCCTCTGTCTCTCTCTTTCCTTTCCTTCAGTCGTTTCCTCCCTCTCCTCTGTCTCTGTCTCTCCTTTCCTTCAGTCGTTTCCTCCCTCTTCTCTGTCTCTCTCTCTCCTTTCCTTCAGTCGTTTCCTCCCTCTCCTCTGTCTCTCTCTCTCTCCTTTCCTTCAGTCGTTTCCTCCCTCTCCTCTGTCTCTCTCTCCTTTCCTTCAGTCGTTTCCTCCCTCTCCTCTGTCTCTCTCTCTCCTTTCCTTCAGTCGTTTCCTCCCTCTCCTCTGTCTCTCTCTCTCCTTTCCTTCAGTCGTTTCCTCCCTCTCCTCTGTCTCACTCCTCCTTTCCTTCAGTCGTTTCCTCCCTCTCCTCTGTCTCTCTCTCTCCTTTCCTTCAGTCGTTTCCTCCCTCTCCTCTGTCTCACTCCTCCTTTCCTTCAGTCGTTTCTTCCCTCTCCTCTGTCTCTCTCCTCCTTTCCTTCAGTCGTTTCCTCCGTCTGTCAGCAGCCCTCTTCTATTCCACATCCCAGTACCGTAAACTTTTCTGGAATATTCCTTCTTCATATTGTATATAATAATACATGATGTTTTTCACCACCGAAGATTCCTGTTCCTGGTTCCTGTTCCTGGTTCCTGGTTCCTGGTTCCTGGTTCCTGGTTCCTGTTCCTTGTTCCTGGTTCCTGGTTCCTGATTCCTGATTCCTGGTTCCTGGTTCCTGGTTCCCTTGGTGGGTCGAATCACGAGCCGGATAGAAAGAGGAAGGAGGTGGTTCTTGTTGTTGTTCATCTGTAATAGAGCAGGAGAAAAAATCATGTGTGTGTGTGTGTGTGTGTGTGTGTGTGTGTGTGTGTGTGTGTGTGTCTACGCGCACTTGTGCGCGTGTGTGTGTGTGTGTGTGCGCGTGCGCGTGTGCGCGTGTGTGTGTGCAGACAGTCTGAAAGCCCAGTACTAAATAAATACAAACGATTTGGACTTCCATTATCTTTTCTCTCTGGAGCACTCACTCCACTCCGACCTCTCTCTCTCTCTCTCTCTCTCTCTCTCTCTCTCAGGTGTCAAATACACACACACACACATACATACACACAAACACTGTTAATCATGACATGTTGACCTTGTTTCTCAAAAAATATATTGATCTTGGTGAAATGTCAACTAGACTGTAAGTCCGCCACCCAATTGGCTCCCAATTCCCTACATAGTGTACTGCTTTTGACCAGAGCCCTCAGGGTAGTAGACTTTATAGAGAATATGGTGCCATTGGGGACAAAGATTTAATACTGCCCACCTGCCTGTCCCAGCTGTCAATCAAATGTCTCTAAAGCTGACACCTCTATCAACAAAATCTAGGTAGCCTCACTCTCTCTTTCTCTCTCTCGCTCTCTCTCTTGCTTTCTCTCTCTTGCTTTCACTCTCTCTCTCGCTTTCACTCTCTCTCTCTCTCTGTCTATCTCTCTGTCTCTCTCTCTCTTTCTCTCTCTCGCTTTCTCTCTCTTGCTTTCACTCTCTCTCTCGCTTTCACTCTCTCTCTCTCTCTGTCTATCTCTCTGTCTCTCTCTCTCTCTCTCTCTCTCGCTTTCTCTCTCTCTCGCTTTCTCTCTCTCGCTCTCTCTCTTGCTTTCTCTCTCTTGCTTTCGCTCTCTCTCGCTCTCTCTCTCTCTGTCTATCTCTCTCTGTCTCTCTCGCTTTCTCTCTCTCTCTCTTTTCTTACAATATCTATTTCAATCTATCTGTGTGTTTTCCATTTCAAACACATCCTTACCTCTAGTCCTTCTGTTATTTTACTAAAATATCATTCCATCCCTTCCTCCACTCCTCCTTTCCCTTTCACTCCTTCACAAGGTTATAGAGATCAAACAAACCTAGTTCACCGTATCCTTCCGTTTGGAATCACAGAATCCCAGAATGTCGTATCCTCTCTCCCGTATCTCCCGGTCCATGTGACACGCTGCAACTCGGAAAACAGGCAACCCTCTCATGCTCTCTCTCTCACTCTCGCTCTCTCGCTCTGTCGCTGTCTTTCTCGTTCTCTCACCAGCTGTACAGCTCAGAATCTCTTCAGAGAACAAATCCTCTCTCTTTATTCATCCCTTCTTCCATCTCTACCTCTGTCCAGATCTCTCTGTCCGTAGATTGCATTTTAATTCATTTTAATCCCGGAGTAAAGAAGAAGAGAGGGATGAAGAGGAGAGGAAGAAAACGTTAAACGAGGAACGTGGAAAAACACCGGTGGAGATAATTCCCTCTGTAGGTTTTTTCCTGTCCTCCTTGTCAGCAGTCCTCCTGTTTTCATTTATCCTCTTATCTCTCTATCGTTTTACTCCTCTCTATTTTTTTGTCTTTCTCCAGGTGGATGGTGGGATTTGTAGCATCAACAGAAGAGAGAGAAGAGGAGTGTGTGTCTGCTTACCATGTGCAGGCTACACTGACTGATACAGAGAGAGACGGAGAGAGAGGGTGGGAGAGGTAGAGGGATGGAGCGAGGGTGGGTGGGTAGGAGAGAGAGGAGGGAAT